>NC_143012.1:155572149-155579649 GCF_055824585.1 Amblyomma mixtum
ACTAACTTCATTGAAATTTTTCGCCGGCACGAAGGTTGGGCTCAGTGACTGAACAAGTTGCGACGCTAATGAACGGATTGGTACTAACTACACTTTACCGCAATCCATGATTTTGCTTCTCGTCATGGAGATGTCAACCGAATCATATGAAACTATCGTAAAGGACTCGACGTCATAAAGCAGCTGCATCGACTAGGATGAAGAGTTAGAGTTTCATTGATTTGAGCGCTCCTTCACAGTGATGTACCGCTGTACACAGGGCAGACGGACGCACTTTGATGAGTTACGCTCACGCAAACAAATTCCTGTCAATCTCCTGGGCGCCACTGGCAACTTCCTCTTCTCTACTGAGCACGCCCTCAACCATCGTGACATCGTTTTTTTTACGGCGTTTTCGGGCCCTTTATTTTTGCCTCTCGGGGAGGGGGGGGGGGGGGGGGGGGAGCGTGTTTGTTCAGCCGACGTCGCGGGGCACTCGATCGTCCCTCCCGCGGCCTAGCGCGGCCTAGGAGCGCATGCGCAGTACAAGCGAAACCTCGTCCTCTGTAACTTCTTCGGCGCGCGTCCCGCGTTCTGTTTACCGCTACTTGGGGCTGAACACTGGAACCAGAGACCTTGAAGCTAACTTTTTTTTTGTTTTTACATTAGTGGCCAGCTCTTTGAGGATGTAGTCCATGGCATACGATGCGACCGACATCGCTCATTTTTTCCCCGCTGATGGGGTCAGGCTAGGGGATGTGCGTCGCTGTGCAGGGACCATGTAACTGCCGACGGCGGGAGGTAAAGCGCAGTTCGAAGCAATCTACGGCCGCTTACATGCGTTCGTTGAGGCATCGCGATGGCGGGAACCAAGAAGAGATTGACGACGCCTCCCGCGGCCCTCGTCTGCGTCGTGGCTTGTTGTCTGCTCTCCGCTCAGCAGGCCGCTTGCAGGCGGGTCCACAGGTGCTTCCTGGCTCGCAAACTGCGGGAGGCCGGCTTTGACCGCTACAACATCCTGCACTGTGAGTACGCCTCCGAGCTGCGCCGACGCGAGTGATTCGCGCCGCAGAGCCGCGGCGAGTGCGATCCGCCGGGCGGGAAACCTGCAGCAGGCGCGCAGTCTGCCTACGCAAGACTAGAACGTCGCGGCTGCTGCAATCCGCGGTCTGTTCGTCTTTATTTCTTTTTTTTTTTTCAGCAGACGAGGTCGGCGCGTGCTGTAGCATGTGCGCGCTGTTACAATATGCGCTCCCTTTTTCGCGGGCGTTCAATAAATCTTCTCACCACCCAGCTCCTGTCTGCGCGGCGGTTTTAAACTATGACATTTGACGTGACAGGGTGTGGGACTGTGCGCTGCGACGAGCCGATTAACAGGTGGCGTATTGGGAATGGGTGCCGCTGTCACCGCTTCTATTTCGTTGGGAAGCGAGCGAAGCGACGCCCCGCACTCGGCGCAGTTCAGTCAGCGACGCTGAGAGCGGTTTCCAGCAGCGTGTTTGTGTACTCGTCTCTCCTGCTATTGGATCTGTGCGTGCGCTAAGTCGGCCTGGCCGACGTCGGTTCATGCTGCTTAGTGCCTGTGTTAAAGCCTCAAGTTGTCATCTGCCGGTTGGTAGTTTCCATACTGGCTTGCTTGCATTTTCGTTTCTTTTATTTTTTGTTGACACGATAACGGCGACTTCCAGCACCTCGCCCGACGTCTTCTCTAACCGTTTGGAGACATGCAGGCGCAGCTGGGAATAGTTCCTGCACCACATTCCTGTTTGAGTTCGCCCCAACTGCGTCAAGCGACTTCAGTAGAAATGCCGCTTTGGTTGTTCTATTAGCGCTGGTACAGTCTTCCAAAGCGTCATGCTAAGCCGCAGCGGTCGCATTTCCATGGAGGCGGAACGCAAAAGGCGCCCGTGTTCTGTGCGATGTCAGTGCACGTTAAAGATCCCCAGATGGTCGAAATTATTCCGGAGACCTCTACTACGGCACCCCTTTCTCTCTTTCTTCTTTCACTCCCACCTTCCTACCTTTAATCGCGGCGCGGTTGAGGTGTGCACCAAGTAGTGAGACAGATACTGCGCCTTTCGTTTCCTCAGAAACCAATTTTATTTTCTTCTTTTCTATCCGAGCAACACATCTTGTCAACCTTATGTAATTGTTTCTAATTTGTCGCTACTTAATAGAAAACATTGTTTTTCAAAGGCGGCTGGCCTAACCCAATTGCGTAGTGAAGACAGGCACTTTATGTACGACTTTTTCAAACGAACGCCGCTTTGACTATACCATAAAAAAGCCGAATTTTCAATGTGCTCTCGTGCCACGGTAAAAGAAGCACTCGTGTACATTGACCCGGGCAGCGGTTGAAGGAAGAAATTGATAGCGCCCACATCTGAATTTACACTTCATCGGCCGTCCAGGCCTAAAGGTGGCACAGCTTCTATCGTCTAAATTATCATCCTCATCAGCCTGACTACACCCATTTCAGGACGAAGGCCATATCCCATGCCTATTTCTTATTACTTCGACTAGCGTGCGTTCTGTCTCTCCTCTCCCTGTCCGCGTATAAGCGCTAGTTAACATATGTAGTAAGAACAACCAACTAGCCCAATAGAGAGCCTTAGCTAGTCAGGTACGGCCGCAAGACTACACTCTAAACACAAATATACACCTATACGGGAGTCACAAGGGAGTAAGCAGTCCTCTAGGGCATTCCCTTTTATAAGAGGGATTGCGCTAGTGGACAGCTTTACTCCCTTTGTATTGCTTTCTGTTCAGAGTGCACGGCGCATCCGCTGCCTCATCATCTGCCGCGAATCAAGGAACCGCCACAGGTCACGTGGGCTCGTCACTGTCAGCGTCAGCGTCACTGTTCTGTCAGCGTCACTGTCAGCGTCACTGTTCTGTGAGCCCACGTGATGTGTGGTGGTTGCGTGCACCGCATTTTGACGCCCGAACCCGCTGAAAACAAAGCCAAAAGTATTGACGAGAAAGGTTGCCGCAATAAATTCTTTAGAGCACACTGGAAAAGTTCCTCAGGCCCTGTGCAGCGTTATTGGCAAAAACAGAACCTGAAATCTGGCTATTACCAACCCTTTCAGCGCCACGTCTTCTTCCAGGTCGGCAGCGTGCATAGCGGCTCTTGCTGCTTTCGCTGTTTCACGCGCTGCCTATTTCGCCCACTTTTCTTCGGTCATGCGATGATGATGATGTCCTCAGGCTTAATGGCACATACTCACGGTGGGGGATTGGCCACGGTGCATAGCGGAACAGGGAATGGAGTATTTTGATTATTGGGACGCAGAGCTAGAATATGTACAAAACAGAAAATACGGAGAAGGAAGAGTTGTGAATTCACATTCTAGCAGAGGAATCTACCAGATGAAATTATATAATCGTGAATAGAATCGAACACTGGTTTCAGGGCATATCCCTTGGCGCTTGCCCCGAAGGATAGGAGAGTCGGAATAGATTGAGGAAGCCCGAGCCGAGCGAGGGGGATCTCCAAGTAAATTCTACGGAGAGCAGCGAGCCGCCGGCAGGAGAGGAAAAAATGCTCTATAGACTCAATTTCGCCACAAGACTCACAAAGGTTGGTTATCGAAAACCCGTTCAATCCCTTTGGCTGCCTTCTCACCTTCTTGAGCACCCGCATAACGCTTCCATTGCTGGTATACAGTCGAGAACTCTTCTGCCTATGTGTCGAACCTTATTAAGAAAACGCTTCCTGGGTACCGACTCACCCAGCTCCATTGTGTTGCTTTCGCACTACTGACGTCAGTGACGTGGGATCGCAGGACGAACATGGAAGACATGCTCTCCCCGTTGCTCCAGAGCGGAAGAACGAACGTACCACGGTATTGCTTGTTGTATATATGACGCTTAGGGTTCGATTTCTCAAGGCTCCATGCGTGCTAGGAGAGGCGCCGCAGCACAAGACTCCGGGTTAATAACGACCAACATGGGTTCTTTAACGAGTATTCGCAACGCACAGGAGTTGGCCGTTTTCAATTTATTCTCCATTGAAAAGAGGCCGCCGCGGACGGGATAGTGTGAATGTGCTAGACATCGAGGATGATGGCGAGGACGACGTTGTAGCTCGATGTTTTGCCTCTTTCTGTCAGTGCTGTGAGGTACGCCAGCAGTTATTTCATGCAACAGCTACCAAGCGCAGAGCGGCGCCATCTGTCGGTGCGCCAGTTTTGTCCCTAGCTGGTGACGTCGTCGAGGTTACAACAAATATGACATTACTTTTTGCTTGCTTCTAAACTGGACGTTTTTTTTTTTCCTTTTGGTACTCTGCATCTTGTATTTACAGTTTTATGGTTTACGCTGTTTGTATTTCCTTTCTTGAAATTGCTTAGTTCGTACATTTTGCCACTATATTTCTGCATTAATGTATATTCTTTCACCCTGCCAAAGCTCCGAAAACATGGTTGCAGTATGAATAAATACAAATACTGACAATATGCGCATCTCGATGCGACGACAGTGTAGGGTGCCGTGTTATGGCGCGCTCTATAAACAGAAATGAGTAAAAAGGGATTAATCTCTCTTCTAGGACATTCCCTTTTATAAAAGAAAGAGGGCGAGAGAATAGCACACTGCCTTTTTACTCCCATACAGACGTACTCATGTTCAGAGTGCCGGACAGGGTTCATGACTAATAAGTTGGCGGGAGAAGCATTCGTGTTGCGAACCTCACCTGGAAGATGATAATAACGATAAATGCTTGCAGTAACAACCTTCCTTCGAAAGCATATAATGTTTTAGAAGAACTTCTTGCTGGGCTATATGGTGCACGTTGTAACAAAAGAACTATAGCGCAACCAAGACTAACACAAGAAAGGACCACACAGGACCAGCGCTAACCGCACAGGATTAGCGCTAGTCCTGTGTGGTCCTTTCTTGTGTTAGCCTTGGTTGCGCTATAGCTCTTTTTTTTGCATATACTGTTGCCAACGGGCTGCAGAAATGTTTCCATGTAGGTTGCATCGCGGAGAATCATATTTGACATGTTTTCTAGTTTCGCCGTCAGCATGTCGCTAAACTGCATCATTACTGCCGAGTGAAGGAATGGAGTGGCCTTCGTACCTGAAAGTGTGCTGCGAATTGGAATCTTCCTTAGTCATGTTGGACATCCTGGGGGAAAGGTATGGATGACGGGTCTATAATTGCTTCTGGTGTATTCCAGCACCTGTGCTTGAAGTTAGTAGACATTCCCATCAATAGGCGCAAATTATGTCGTTGTAATGATGAAGTTTGGGAGGGAAGATGCTGTGGAATGCCGAAATTTGTTTATTTTTCGTTTTATTAAAAGTAACCTATCTTTACCGTCAATTTGGAAGCTGTGCAGGACCGGGCATGCCGTTTCATTCTTTCTAATTATCAACGAACAAGCAGTGTAACCGCCATGAAATCAAGTTTGTCCCTACCACTTCTTTCCCACCGCGGTGGCTCAGCGGTTATGGTGCTCGGCTGCTGACCCAAAAGACGCGGGTTCGATCCCGGCCGCGGCGGCTAGAATTTCTTTGGAGGAGAAATTCTAGATGCCCGTGCGCTGTGCGATGTCAGTGCACGTAAAAGAACCCCAGGTGGTCGAAATTTCCGGAGCCCTCCACTACGGCGTCTCTCATAGCCTTAGTCGCTTTGGGACGTTAAACCCCATAAACCAACCAACCAACCAACCAACCAACCAACCAACCAACCAACCAACCAACCAACCAACCAACCAACCAACCAACCAACCAACCAACCAACCAACCAACCAACCAACCAACCAACCAACCAACCAACCAACCAACCAACCAACCAACCAACCAACCAACCAACCAACCAACCAACCAACCAACCAACCAACCAACCAACCAACCAACCAACCAACCAACCAACCAACCAACCAACCAACCAACCAACCAACCAACCAACCAACCAACCAACCAACCAACCAACCAACCAACCAACCAACCAACCAACCAACCAACCAACCAACCAACCAACCAACCAACCAACCAACCAACCAACCAACCAACCAACCAACCAACCAACCAACCAACCAACCAACCAACCAACCAACCAACCAACCAACCAACCAACCAACCAACCAACCAACCAACCAACCAACCAACCAACCAACCAACCAACCAACCAACCAACCAACCAACCAACCAACCAACCAACCAACCAACCAACCAACCAACCAACCAACCAACCAACCAACCAACCAACCAACCAACCAACCAACCAACCAACCAACCAACCAACCAACCAACCAACCAACCAACCAACCAACCAACCAACCAACCAACCAACCAACCAACCAACCAACCAACCAACCAACCAACCAACCAACCAACCAACCAACCAACCAACCAACCAACCAACCAACCAACCAACCAACCAACCAACCAACCAACCAACCAACCAACCAACCAACCAACCAACCAACCAACCAACCAACCAACCAACCAACCAACCAACCAACCAACCAACCAACCAACCAACCAACCAACCAACCAACCAACCAACCAACCAACCAACCAACCAACCAACCAACCAACCAACCAACCAACCAACCAACCAACCAACCAACCAACCAACCAACCAACCAACCAACCAACCAACCAACCAACCAACCAACCAACCAACCAACCAACCAACCAACCAACCAACCAACCAACCAACCAACCAACCAACCAACCAACCAACCAACCAACCAACCAACCAACCAACCAACCAACCAACCAACCAACCAACCAACCAACCAACCAACCAACCAACCAACCAACCAACCAACCAACCAACCAACCAACCAACCAACCAACCAACCAACCAACCAACCAACCAACCAACCAACCAACCAACCAACCAACCAACCAACCAACCAACCAACCAACCAACCAACCAACCAACCAACCAACCAACCAACCAACCAACCAACCAACCAACCAACCAACCAACCAACCAACCAACCAACCAACCAACCAACCAACCAACCAACCAACCAACCAACCAACCAACCAACCAACCAACCAACCAACCAACCAACCAACCAACCAACCAACCAACCAACCAACCAACCAACCAACCAACCAACCAACCAACCAACCAACCAACCAACCAACCAACCAACCAACCAACCAACCAACCAACCAACCAACCAACCAACCAACCAACCAACCAACCAACCAACCAACCAACCAACCAACCAACCAACCAACCAACCAACCAACCAACCAACCAACCAACCAACCAACCAACCAACCAACCAACCAACCAACCAACCAACCAACCAACCAACCAACCAACCAACCAACCAACCAACCAACCAACCAACCAACCAACCAACCAACCAACCAACCAACCAACCAACCAACCAACCAACCAACCAACCAACCAACCAACCAACCAACCAACCAACCAACCAACCAACCAACCAACCAACCAACCAACCAACCAACCAACCAACCAACCAACCAACCAACCAACCAACCAACCAACCAACCAACCAACCAACCAACCAACCAACCA
>NC_143012.1:157047149-157074649 GCF_055824585.1 Amblyomma mixtum
ACTTAACCTCCATCTGTCCTTCCCTGTGAAGTTGCGACGTTCCAGCCACCTCTCTTCTACATCCTTCACCACTGACCGTCCTCATGCCTGGACCGCCAGTCCCTGGTGTCTTCCCGCGGCTGCTCTCCACAGCCTCGGCCACCTCGGCAAGTCCGTCGATTTTAAGCCAATTTTTGTTTTCTTGGAGAGCTATCTGTCGGAGCGCGTCATTACACAGGACCTCTTTCATTTTATCAACCACTACCAGCTCCATCAGCTCCTCCTTTTCGGTCACTTTTCTACTGCAGATATAATATGAGTAATAGCTGCGCAGTCGGTAGCCGAATTGGCGCCATGATTCTTGCGGTCCTTTCGTAGCCGTGTCAAACATTCTTTTGTATTCTGCCGGACTTAATCGCAACTCCCTCAAAATTACCTCCTTCAGCTGTTTATAGTGAAGTATTTCTTTCGTCCCACTTTGCATCGCCATTGATCGCATGCGGTCAGTGAGGTACGGGATCAGAGTGATAGACTGCACGCTTTCCGGCACTCTGAAAGAGTGAAACAACATCTCCACCGAATCGAACCACCCCGGAATAAGCGACTCATCTTTTGGCATTCGAGGCAGTACGGTGCTCAGCATTGTGGAGTATTTTGCTGCTTCTTTCCCCTCTGAAAGATCAGCTGTGCCTTGTCTGCGTAATTTTTCTGTCTCGAATTCAATTTTGGCCCTCTCTGGCCTCATCTTTTCAATTTCTAATTCAATTTGCATTTTGGGTCCAGATTGGCCGTTTTCCGTGCTTGTCTCGCTCATTCCCTCAGTCGTGCTACTATCCATCTTTGGCGACAGTAGTTTACTCTTTCCCCTCGTAAGCATAAAGCACAAAGTTGAGAGCAGCGCTGTTCGCTCACCGTTTTTCTTTCGCCGCCTTCTCTTCAAAGATCGTCAATCAAACCAAGTTCAAGAGTTCTCTCACAATCAACTTCACGCTGACACGCCACAAGTCCTGTTACGTAACGCCGCCACACTCTCAAGTCCCCTTCAATTTAAGTCTGTCCTCGTTTCCTCTGTTGGTGTCCACGATTCCTCTCCCCACCTACATCGGTGTCGAAGCTGCGATGATCGGTGATGATCGGTGAAGATCCCTCTGCTGTCTCTTGTGCCTTCTTCTTTCTTGACGTCCGGTTTTCGACTCCTCTTCGCCACCCAAGAGCAAACATTCCTTGTGAGCTCACCAAATCGACGTCTTCTCAACCTGAGTTGCCTGTGTCTTCCTCGTTCCCGTCGCAAAGCAGCGGTCCCTTGCGAATCCTGTCGGCTGCGCCAGTCACGAATTTTCCCCTCTCTTCGATGTTGTTGTTCTCCTTGATGTTGATGCGGAGTCTTAGAGGGCGGGTCTCGTGAGTGACCCGGGGGACGTACTTTGCGACTGGTGAGTTTAGACAGGTGTGCAGGTCTTCGGATGGTGAGGCACTTGGAAGGCTTCCATCAAGAAATTATTTATTAAAAATGTATACACAACTTATTTACATATGCTGAAAGGATAACGGCCTCTCCACTTCAACTAAAAATAAAACCTCAAAAGTTCCACGACTCCGGACCACCGATGGCCACCACACGGCCAACCCGTCCGGCCGCCGCTCAACTAACTCGCGTCTCCAACTCTGTGCTCTCGGCCCCTGGATCACCACCGGCCACACACGACCGATCTGTCCGGCTGCCACACACCCAACCTCGGCGCTCTCCTTCGCGCGCACCCATCTCGTCACATTCGCGCCAAAACTCCATCCTCCGCCAATAAACAATCCTCCCCCCAAAACTTACTTTTTAGCCAATAGACGACTTTCCCGCCGTCGTTTAGAAGTAAAAGGTCACAAGGCAAATGACTAGTAAACAATATAAAACACATGCCTCACTGTAAGTAGCCATGGCTAACTAAAAGCTATTACAACAAGAAGAAACAAACACTATTTTAAAACACACGCTCCACTGTTAGCCGCTCTGGCCAGCTAGCAAGAGCGAAACCAAGAACAGCGCCAGTCCCCCCCAGCCGTCCTGTCGTCGTCTCGGGTTTCGGACAGACTTCTTAGAAGAAACCGTTCCCAACTCGCTGGGGCCGAGAAGCACGACCCTCGCACGCTACGCAGTTTTAAGTCCTTCTCCTTTTGTCTGCGCATTCCCCTGCTCCCTTTCGGCGACACTCCTCACACTTTACCACGACGCACGCTAGCTGCGGCGTGACAACCTTCAATGTCACAGATTCTTTGTCCATTTTCCAGGCTTCCTCTATTACATAAGTATGAGCATATCCAGCTGGAATTTGTAAGCCTTTTCCAACAAAAGCATTCCGCACATACTTCACCAGGTGGGAGAAGTCCGATATGAAGTGGATACTTCTTTCTTTGTTTAGAGGGTGGGGCACTTTACACTTGATTTCCTTTCAAGAAGCTGCACAGATGAGAAAGCAGGATCAGTAACTGATGAGCTAAACAGAACAAAACCTTTTAAGCAGTTTTAATGCAGCAATCAACCTACCTTTGATGCCGAAGAGCTTCCACAGGCTCCAGGGAGCTCCATCACTTGTCCAGAAATCGACAAAAAGACCCGATTTCTCGGCAAGTATCGTGGCTTCAAGAAGTATTTTGGAAAGCATAGGAACTTTCACATTGCCTTTGGCAGCAAATACCCAGAGAATTTGTGTCCATTTTCCTGCAAATATAGACCATTGTATTGTGAGGAAAATAGTGTAAGTACTAGAGGCGTGGTGTCAGTGAAAAGCATTTAAAGAAAACATCTGCTTCGTTCTCAAACATTTAACTCCTGAACATACACAAGTAGTAACTTTTGTATAATAAAAACACAATTGCACAACCTTGATTGACTCACGCACCTTGGAATGGCTGGAAGATTATCACGAGGCCATGATCACTGAGCACGGTCTTGCTGCTTTCATCGCTAAATGGGCCGAGATCAACAAAACCGCTAAGTTCACCAGAGCCCATCACGTTAATGTTCTCGGAGAGCTTTATCTCGTCGAACACAAGGCCCCCATGGCGACTAACTTCATACATTTCATTTGTCTTCTTTTCAAGTGTAGAGAATACGCTGTCATTAAACCCAAATGTGCTCTTAAATCCCTGCAAATACTTGTCCAGGCATGACTTGCTAGGCAAGGCCATAATCTCGTGCCGCCTGACATGTTCATACAGCTGCGGGCTCCTCATACGCATGAGGATACATTCCAACACCCACAGCTGATCGAACCGCATGCCCCGGGTTGACTTTCTGGAAGCTGCCTCGAAACATGCCTTCAAAGCAAGGCGCTGCTTTGGAGGAAGGCCTGCGATTTTATCCTCCAGCACAGTAGTTGGGATGGACTGCGTGAGTGCCCGGAGGTCTTCGACGGTCTTGTTGAGCTTAGAAAGTTTTTTTTTTGGCTCGGAATAAATCAAGGGATTTTCGCTTCCTTGCATTTATTTGTTTCAAAGTCGCTAGTCGCTGCTTATGCTGCCTGCTGAACTGGTTCAAGATGAGCTTTCTTGAGTATTTGCATCGTAGACAAGTATTTCCATCGGTCGTCGTCACAGCACAGGTTTTCGAGAAGCATGCTTTTCCATACTGTGTATGTTGGCCAGGTGAGAGAGGTTCAATCTCACAGCCGGGACATAGTTGCAATTTATCTGCCTTCATCAACGCTGCGACGGCCTCCTCTTGACACTGCACATGAAATTCTTCAACTTTGTTGTTTCTGCAGTGCAATGTGCAGATGTACCCAGCTGCTTCGGCGCAAGCCGAAAACGTTGCTTGATCACGCGCACGTCACTTGGCTCCAAACTGATGTGCCACCCGAAGCACAGAGCGGCAGGATCGTTCATCAAAACAATTCTACAACAAGATGATGACGGCGGGACAATGTCACGAAACGGATGCGGTGCGTGCGATTGCAGTTCTAATGTGCACCCTTCATCACTGACTTCTGCAGGGTAGTTGTTTATTCCGTTACCTGATGCCATGCGCTTTGGTGCGGACAGTTGTCCGCTATCCTTTCTTTCCTTTTCTGGGGAACAGGCCTCGTCATGTAGGAAGGAGCAGGAAATATCGTCGGAACGGCATCATCGGTGAGCGCTGGCCGCTCGAGATCAATTTCCACAACCTTCCCGTCTATGACGTGCTTGAACGTCCTTTGAATGTAGCGTTCGTCGAAATGCCTTGAGCACACGACACAGGTTTCATCGAGAGCCTTGTCATCTCGCTTTATATATCGAGCCCATTCTTGCAACCGATGAGGGTCGGACGGGGCGCGGAACAACGATACTTTCTCTTTCGACGACTT
Organism: Amblyomma mixtum; assembly: GCF_055824585.1. Classification (NCBI taxonomy): domain Eukaryota; kingdom Metazoa; phylum Arthropoda; class Arachnida; order Ixodida; family Ixodidae; genus Amblyomma; species Amblyomma mixtum. Next base: position 157,051,463 of record NC_143012.1, read on the forward strand.
GTAGCCACCTTTGCAGAGCGGCACGAAACACGTGCGACCTTTTTTTGTCGGCATTATCACACGTGCTGCACAGACGTCACTTTTTCTCAACACTACGAGGCATCGAGAGTCGCACAAACAAATCACGCTCAAATCGCCCGCGCGCACCTGCCAACTGGCTGGGCGAACGGCGCGGCTTGCATAGCGCGCCAAAAGCCGCACGATGGATGGATGGATGGATAGGAGCGCCCCCTTTGAAACGGGGTGGTGGCAATTGCCACCATGCTCAGCTTTTCTTTCTTTATTATTTTTTTGTTTACTGTGTTGGCAGTTCTCATTAAGATTCGCCATCACCTTTACCTACGTTTCCTACCATTCTAACCTTATGCCACATCTCTGCTTTTCAGCCACCAATCCTCCAATCGCTTTTTGCTGACTTCCACTGCAGATTTATTTACATGACCATTGTTATCTTTTAACCCTAGGGCCTCAGAAAAAGTGACTGTGCCTGCATCGACATCGGGATGGATACCATCACATACCATCACGCCTGGCAGCTGCAGCGCCACCTACGCTGTGCATCCAAACCGGTTTCACAGGGGCCCCTTGGCCGTTCACGACACTAGGAAAACCTTCTAGCCTCTGTAGCCAAACCAGGCGCAGCCAGGGCTATTGCTTTCGCAACTTACCGGGCTTAACCGAGATAAGCCTCTGCCAATTTTTTTTTTCAGCATTTGGCTTTCTCGTTTATCTTTTATTGGCTTTAAGCCCAAGAAAGCTATGCTGGTCCAGCCTCCCTATCTTCCATTTCTTTTTCTGAGGACTGATAGAAAGGTAAAAGAGGTCCCGGTGGATGCTTGCAAGGACACATTATCCCCGACAGAGGAAGCTTCGATCTGACGAAAAATTACGAGGAACTTTAGCGGCTAAAGTGGTGAAAGGTGAAAGCCTATGTTCTGCATTCTGCTACGCGATTGTTCACTTCCCATTTTGTGGGTTCATTAATTAACTGCCAATTATTGACGATTAAGCTTCGCCTTTAGGAGTGAAACGCGACAGCGTGTAGCGCTGCCACGGAGTCCAAGGAACGCCACCACCCGTCCGGCGCGACGCGTTGCCCTTTGAACGCAACGCTTTTTGAGGAAAGGAAATGAGGTTGTAATTCTCTGTCATCTCAGTGGACACCTGAGCGGCACCGTACAGGAAGGGAGGAAGTGTGAGTGAAAGAAGAAAGAGGGGCCGTAATGAAGAAAATGAAAATTGTATTTGAGGAAAGGAAATTACGCATTAACTGTCTCACAAATCTAAGTAGACACTAGTCGGAAATTGTATTTGAGGAAAGGAAGTTGCGCAGTAACTGTCTCACATATTTCGGTGGACACCCGTCAAAATTCGCGCGCGGTTACGTCACGACAACTTGGACCAATCTGAAACGCGGACAAATACGCCTTGGTCGTCGGTAAATTGGTTTTCGAGGAAAGGAAATGTAGCTCTCTCTCATATCTCGGTGGACACCTAAACCTCGCTGTAACGGGAAGGCAGGAAGATGGGAGTGAACGAAGCCATCGTATTCACTAGACGCACCTTTGTTTTTTCCAAACCATCGCGCTGGCATGGCGGAGTGGTAGCCTGCTCGACTCGCACTCTGGAGACCGGGGTTCAATTCCCAAGCTCGGCCAGTTTCTTAGTGGGTCTGACTACAAAGGTTAGACTAATTGGTTAAGTAAGCAATTGACTAAACTCAGCCAAACTTAGTTGGACCATCACTATACGATCCCTTCATTGGTGTAATTGGTTAAGTAAGCAATTGACTAAACTCAGCCAAACTTAGTTGGACCATCACTATACGATCCCTTTAATTGGTTGCATGGTATTGATTGTAAAACATTTTATTCGCCGGGAAGAGCTTGGCAAGAGGTCGCGTTAAGTGGTCGAGAGTACATAGCCCTCGACGACTTTGTCAGCCCACTCCACCGCCAAAACTTGCGTTCTGGGGTCAGAGCTAGCCAGCACGGTCTCCCAGCCAAAGTACAATTGGCGCCGTTTGAAATTCGCGCACTCTGACGTCACGACCGTTTCGACCAATTGAAAAGCGTGACATTTCTGTCGACAGCTCCTGCTTACAACGATGAGGCATTAAAGGCTTCCGCCTTAAAAACACTTTTCGTTATTAAGGCGGAAGCCTTTAATGTCTCATCGTTGTAAGCAGCAGTTGTCGACAGAAAATGTGACGCTTTTCAATTGGTGGAAACGGTCGTGACGTCACAGTGCGCGAATTTCAAACGGGGCTAATTGTACTTTGGCTAGTAACCATGCAACCAATTGAAGGGATCGTATAGTGATGCTCCGAGTAAGTGGGACTGAGCTTAGTTAATTGATTAATTACCCAATTAGCCTAATTATTTTTACTAGTCAGGCCATATAGTTAACTAAAACCGATTAGGAAATTGGTCGAGCTCAGGAATCGAACCCCGGTCTTCGGCGTGAGAGACGAGCATGCTATCCACTCCGCCATGCCAGCTCGATGGTTTGGAATGAACAAAGGCGCGTCTAGTGAATACGGTGTCTTCACTCACTCTAATCCTCCTCCATTCCCTTCCGGCAAAGTTTAGGTGTCCACCGACAAATGAGAGACAGATACATTTCCTTTCCTCAAAAACCAATTTACCGACGAGCGAGGCGTAGAACCGAATGGGCGATGGCGTTCTATGGACTCCTTGGCAGCGTTGCAAGACACTGTCGCGTTCCACTCTTAGGGGCGAAGCTTAACATCTTAACCACACATCAGTGACCACACTTTAGGTCAAAAAAGTGCCCCCCCCCTGAATTTTGTGAGACAGTTACTGCGTAATTTCCTTTCCTCAAATACAATTCATTTTCTTCATTACGGCTCCTCTTTATCTATCTTCTTTCATTCCCAATTCCTCCCTTCCTCTACGGTGCGGTTCAGGTGTCCACCGAGATGACAGAGAATTACTGCGCCATTTCCTTTCCTCAAAAAGCGTTGCGTTCAAAGGGTAAGGCATCGCGCCGAACGGGTGGTGGCGTTCCGTGGACTCCCTGGCAGCGCTACAACGCGCTTTCGCGTTCCACTCCTAAAGGCGAAGCTTAAGCGTCATTAATTAGCAGTTAATTAGTATTCAGGCATTAATCAGTAATTACTTAGTAATTAGTACTCAATTATATGTGACGCCACCAGTGCCACAGAAACAGCGAAGGCGGTGCGGAAAACGCTTCCGCCTCTACCCACTTTAGACAGTCAAAGTGCCCCCTGAATTTTTCGTTGTGATTCCAGCTTGAGAAAGCCTCGCAAGGACTTTTTGAAAACGAGTGTCTTGTTTTTCAAAGAGCGGTTGAATACCAAGATTTCGCTAACCGTACTGTGCCTTCCAGACCTTTCCGAATAGTTGACATCTGTTTCTGAAAAACTGCTAGGCTGTCGCGGTGGCTCAGTAGTTATGGTACTTGGCTGCTGACCTGAAACACGCGGGTTCAATCCCGGCCACGGCGGTCGCATTTTGATGGAGGTGAAATGCTAGAGGCCCACGTACTATGTGAAGTCAGTGCACGTTAAAGAATCCCAGACGGTCATAATTGCCCAGAGCGCCCTCCACCACGGCACCTCTCGTAGCCTGAATTGCTTTTTGAACGTTAAACCTTATAAAACTAAACCTGAAAAACTTCTGGTGCGGATGTGATGCCTGAGGAGTTCGGACGAAAGCAGCAGCGCCCAAAATGGCATGGAGGTTGCGAGCTTTTATGATTCTTCTAGCTTGAGTTGATTAAAACCTAGATGTTGCATCCAACATAATAAGGTTTATGGTTTATGATGGTTTAACGTTCCAAAGAGAGTAAGGCTATGAGGGATGCCGTAGTGAAGGACTCCAGAATTTTCGACCACCTGGGGTTCTTAACGTGTACTGACATCGCACAGTACACGGGCCTCTAGAATTTCGGCTCCATCGAAATTCAACCGCCGCAGCCGGGATCGAATGCGCGTCTTTCGGGTCAGCAGCCGAGCGCCATAACCACTGACGCACTGCGGCGGCCTAACTCAATAAATATTGCCGTATCGCCAAGAAGGCCAAGGTCATGACTTATTGTAGTTAAATTATAATGCACCCTCACGACGACTTTGCCCAAGTTTGTGAGGACAACGTAACGCCTGTGGCCCTCGGAATATCCCGGGTGCCTTCAGGACGCCCGGAAGACCTGAGCACAATTATGTTGGATTGTCTACACCTTGCGTATCACTTCCTCCTGTTTCAGGTTCTGCAGCCCAACCAGGCGGTAGGCGACTATGGCATATACTCCAGGAATATCAAGGGAGAGTTATTAGGGGAGCTCGCACAGAAAAGTTATTTGTGGATCATGAATACCTTCTTCCGGAAACGAAATAACTGGAAGTGGACGTAGAAAAGCACAAATAGCGAGAATAGAATGGAATAGATTTCATACGATGCGTTCGCTCTGCATTGTGCAGTATGGGGAGGCCCTCGGAGAGGTGCGTTGTAGCGACCACAGAACAGTAAGGTCTCGAATGCCTTGGTCTTGAAGAGGGAACGGAAGATAATAGCGAAGCGGAAGTCTATTAACGAGTTGGCGGTGAGAGGGAAAGTAGAGTTCAGGATAAAGCTGCAGAACGGATATTGGGCTGTAACTGAGGAAGGTGATCTTTATATTCAAACAATGAATAATAATCTCGCAGCTATCATTACAGAGTGCGCAGTAGATATCGGCAGTAGTATGGTTTGACAAGATACTGGCCACATATGCCATGACAAGGGGACAAGGCACCAGCAACGCAGTGGCAACTGTAGTCAACTCGGAATTACACGAGATTACCAGCGCCTCACTGCAAGACTGCACGATAGCTGAGGCTGAAGAAGCGGCCGTCGCTCTAGCGGCAGCGTAGGGCTATCGGACTGGGCGGTCACTGACAATTCTCACTGATTCACAAGCAGCCTCTAATGTGACATTTCCCACTCCCTTTACAAGTAGTCCCCTTATTTTTTGGAAATATTTCAGCAAAGAAAAAACATCCAAGCTGTGCACAGAGGAAAAATATGCCAAAGTTAACATGCACAACGATTTCTTCAAATCAGTTTTTACAAAAGATAACGGCACACTTCGTGTGAGTTGCTGCACAGCTACTTTACGTATCCGCCCTCCGAAACATAATGGATGACAGTATTCTTAACCAGTTGATAAACCTAGACACAAAGAAAACAAGTCGTCCTAATGATATCTACAATGAATTTTTCGAACGATATGCAGACTGGTGCAGCAAATAGCTTGGTGTGATACTTGGGAATTCAATATCAACTTGGAAGTTACCAGACGATTTAAAAGAAGCAAAGTTTCTACCCATTCAAAAATCTAGAGATACAAACTTACCCTCTAACTACAGACCTATTTCGCTTACTAGTGCGCCGCGTAAAATTATGTAGTACATCATCTCAAAACACTTAACGCACGTTCTGGGTAGCCTTGACTTATTATCACCTCATCAGCATGGTTTCTCGACGTTGCTTATAAACTATTGCTCAACTAACATGGTAGGACAACTTCGCTCTTGGTATTAACGACTGCAGCCAAACAGGCCTCATATTACTTGATTTCTATTCGATGGTGGCAGCTACAAGAAACTAACATCGAAACAGCGCAGCATAATAGGAGATCTCAAAGTGCTACGTTGGATCGCGGATGTTTTAACCAACCGCTCACGGTTTGTAATCTCCGAGCACAATCGATCAAGGCCAGGTGCCGTTGGTTTCTTTCATGGGCGATCTAGCTGAGACACTAGAGTTTCCAGAATTTGAAGCGAATACAATTATTTCAATACACAGACTGCCGAAAAAAGACAGTTCGTCTCCCCCTACCCTTGTGCAGATGCGTGACGTGACGTCTACGTCTAAAGAAATATGGCTTGCTGTATGGAAAAAGGTTCGCGATTTGCCTACTGATGAGTCTCACCCTCGGCTGTATTTCAACGAAAATTTGACACGGACAAACAAGGAGTTTTTCCGATTAGCCAGGTCTAAGGGAAAAGAAAAGCAGTACAAATTTGTTTGCACAGGTAACGGCAACGTTCTGGCCAAGAAATCAGAAGTGAAGACTGTCATCCGCATTGAGAAGATTTCTGACCTGGGTAAGATCTGCTAAGCATGGGCGATCTCGAATTCCTTGCACGTACAACATTTTCCGAAGTTTCAAAATTTTTCACAAGTGCCGCACAAGCTGCTTTTCGCGCGACGCACGTTAATATCCGCAGAATCCGAAAGCACTGGGATGAATTCATGGCACTAACTTCACCTTCTCGTTCTACGTTTGACGTATTAGTCATGACAGAAATCAATATTTCAGCTAATATATTCAATCAGTATGCAATACCAGGTTACCAAGCAATTTCTTGTACCCGACCTGCACGAAAGGGGGCGGCGTCGCAGTTTCTGTGAGAGACAGTTGAACTGTCACAGAGCTAAATTTTGACTTCCAGCAAGCAGAAGTAGTAACATTGCATATGAGCACGCCAGCTCTCTCTTTGATACTCTTTTCAGTATACCGACCCCCCTGCTTCAGCGGCAGGCTCTTTTTGGCCGAACTTGACAAAGCCCTCTCAGTCCACTCGCATGAAGACTATATATCTGTGTAATAGGCGATGTTAACATCACTTCCCAATCGTATTCTGATGCCAGTCGGTAGAAGATTTTGGGATCACAGATAGATATTTATTTTGTACCTTCTAGGGCTCTGGTCTCAGATTATCTTGATCTGTTATCAAAATGGGGACTGCAAACGACTATCCAGAAAGCTACGCAAGAATTTCTGTCGGGGCAACTTGTCACTTGCATCGACCACATAAATATAAGAGCTCCGAATTCTGCCCTACAATCTGCTACCGTCGAAGCAAAACTGTCAGACCAGTACTTTGTCTGTTGCTCTTTATCCCGGAAATCGAACCCTCCAACAGCAGATAGCGGTAAACAGGAATTATCCATCTGTGATCCCGAAATCTTCTACCGACTGGCATCGGAATACGATTGGGAAGTGTTCTTGGAAAACGTGTCCCCGATAGACATTTATGATAAGCTTGTTGAACTCGCGTGGTTGAAATCAGGCAGCGCATTAAAGAAAACTCATGGATGACCTTAAAAATACTGTCACCTAAAAAATAAAAAGATTTACTCTGGGCCCAATCGAAAAGGGCACCTGCATCTATCCTGCTACGGTCTAAGTTTAAGGTTGCAAGAAATAAAGTAAATGCAATGATTCGTCAGATTAAAAGAGTACATTTTCGTAACAAGTTCAAGAATGCAGGCTCTGATACTAGAAAAACGCGGTCTTTGATTAACAATCTAAGAGATATCAAAAGGCGTGGCAATGATGGTAACGAATTTGTGTCGTATTTCGGCACTGATGAAGAAAAAATAGGTAATGAATTGAACAGGTTCTTATCGCAAGCTTCGGGCAGTGCGCAACAAAATCCTTTATTTTGTACTCATAAGAACATCACAGTTGAATCTGCACACCTACCTCTGCTAAGTGAGGATGATCTCAGTTCAATTATTTTTGGTCTTAAACGCAATAGATCTGTGGGAATAGATGGCATTTCAGTTGATTATCTGCGAACCTTCTTCGACATACTTAAAGGCGTGTTGCTGTCGCTGTTCAAAAGCATTATCTCAAGTGGCATGTTCCCGGCGAACATGAAAGCGGCTATAGTTACCCCAATTCACAAAGGCGGTGCACATAATAGGTATGAGAATTATCGTCCAATTTTAGTCTTGCCCTGTTTGACTCAAATATTAGAAAAACATCTGCTGTTTACAATGACAAGTTTTTTATATAAGCACAAAATCCTGTCACCGTGTCAGTATGGTTTTTGTACAAGGTAAAGGGACGGAAATGCTTTTGGAGGATTTTTCTGACATGTTAAATCGATCTTTTGAACGTAACCAAGTGGTGTGTGCTCTGTTTCTGGATGTCAGCAAGGCTTTTAACAGCGTGTGTCACAGTGTGTTATTGTGTACACTGTCCAGGTTAGGCTTCCGTCGAGAGTTTCTTTAGCTTTTGGAAAATTGTTTACTGCAGAGAACGCTATACGTCTCCATTGGGCGGGCAAAGAGCGCTTCTTTGTTAATTAAAGCTGGCGTTCCGCAGGGTTCCATAATTAGTCCCCGGTTATTTAACGTCTACGTGAATGATCTTTCAAACTTTGTTCCTGTAGGCCTGTATCAGTAAGCTGACAATACTGTACTCGTAACTCAGTCACCGAACTACTCTGACTCAATTTCTTCTCTTGAAGCTGCAGCACCAATTTCTATGGACTGTTGTGAAGGTATAGGATGCGCAATCAAAGGACGAACCACGAAGAAAGACACAGAGACACACACAAGCGCGTCTTTCTTCGTGGTTCGTCCTTTGATTGCGCATCCCATACCTTCACAACATCATGTACCAACTAGGCCCAACCCAAGTTTTATTGAAGTTCTATGGACTGGTTCTCAAAAAACCTAACTTAAGTTAACAGCTCTAAGACACAGCTTTCACAGCCCGATGAAGAAGGTAGATTTAAGCCATCACCTATTCTTGCACGGATCTGATTGTTCCCAATGTCAATGTGTACCCTTCTGCTATACAAATACAGTGAAATACCTAGGGGTATGCTTTGACAGTGCTGTTTCATGGAATGATCACTTGTCCCACGTTTGTAAAAAGCTCCGAACTGTCTCCTGTGTGCTTTACATCAGGTTCTACATGCCGCTTTCAATACGCAAAGTTGTCGTAAACGCCCTTGGTTATAGCGTACTGCGCTATGGCATAACGATTTATGGTCACTGTGCAGTTCGCTGGAAGTGCAAGATTAATTCTCTCCTACGATCTTTGCTAAAAAATATTGGCTATTATTTAGGCCTTCCCTCCAATTGTGATCTCTTTAAGGTATTTTCTCTACCTGATTTTGATAGCCTTTTTGATGGAGACAATCGTCCTGAAACATTTTTGGTTTAGTGACTATAAGATTCCCACACGGTCTCTTCGACCGAAGGAACCTTTTTGTATTCCCCTCGGTCTGCAAGATATAGAAGGCGAGTAAGAGATTATTACGTTCCATTTCACTTTAACAGGTTACCTCCAAGTGTTCACCGGGCAAAAAGTAAATGTAAAATAAAAAAGATGCTGCGATACATTAATTAGTGGGTTTACGACGTCATACGCATGTGCTTTACCACCTGTCAAGAAAATCCTGTGATTTTTCTTTTTTTACATGTAACATAAGTCTTCTGTCTATTTTGTTTTCACCACCATACTAATTTGGTGTCCGTGTTTTTGAATGTGCTTTTTTTGCATGTGTGTATGTCTGCGCGGTACCGCTGCCTGTCGGGCTCTGCCACTCAAGCCCTATGAGGCTTTGGCAGGCCGGATTTCTGTACGTTTTTTTTAATATTTGGCGCAATAAAGTATTATTATTGTTATTATTCTTTCTTTCTCTCTCTGTCTTCTCTAATATGGTATTCGAAATATTTTTTTGTCTTCTGACAGAAGTGTCCTTGCCTTTCTTGGGCTGTCTTCTTTTGTGCAACAAAACAGAGGTACACAAAAGAAAACACACGAGCGCTCGTGTGTTTTATTTCTTGAAGGAAAGGTAAGGAAAAACCTTATTGTACTCTAGTGCTTCTTCTTCCTGCGGTTTTGGGACATCTTCAGAGAAGTTCTCTGCTTGCTTCTAACCCCAGGAGTCTTCTCTGCCGACGTCGTCCATATCTAATCAAAGGTCGGTTGCTCTGTGTCCAGGGCTCCGCTGGCACCCGTTGAGCTAGCAGTACCAAAACTTGTAAATCTTCACAGCGGTCACTGGACGGCAGAGTCTCCATTGCTCGGCACTCGGGTTTAGTTTTTTGAGTACCCCGTCTACGTTTCAACAGGCCCTTGGGATGTGAAAATTGAGCCGGCTTTTCGTTGCACCAGGGACATTTGTCTGCGTATATCAATAATAGGGTGCATTTTGTTTAGTATTTGTAGGTTTGGGTATCAGCCCATCTGTAATTGTCTCCAAGTGACAGCTTCCACTCTGTTCAGATATTTGAGCGGCGGGGGATATCGCATTTTTGTGCCTCTATACTTTGCTAGTGTGGCCGAGTATTCTTTGGCTGCTGGCGTGAACTCCAAGGGAAGCAGTGCTCGGAAAGTGGTGTATCATCAAGCTACCCAGTCAGCGTTTTGGTCCCGTGCCACCCCCATACGTCCTGGTACCCACACAACATTGTGTGTAGTCTTGCCGCTTCGTGTTTTTTAATTCTGTGGCGCGCCGCGAGGAGTATATGGAGCGCGCTTGATGACCTATCCGGCAATCTATGTAATTTCGGCAGACTTTGAGAGTCCGTCAGCATTGTTAGCGACCAACCGGTTCTATAGCCCTCCGCCACCGCTAGAGGAACGGCTACTCCGTCGGCCTCTGTTGCCGTGCAGTCTCGCATAAATGCGCTGGCCACCTCGCGTAGAGTCGAACCGACCACCTCGGCCAATGTGATTTTGGTGTCTCATCCTCTCGAGGAAGCGTCTGCATAACGGTCGTGTCTTGAGGAGCGTATGTCTTCTCAATGAATTCGGCCCTCACTTCTCTTCTGCCTCGATGGAGGTTGGGCTCCATATTTCTTGATACTGTCGCTACTCTGAGGAACTCGCGAAGCTCATAGGGGATCGTTTCCGTCCTTGTCATTTCTCGCATCGGCTCACGGTATCCCGGTCTCTGTAAGAGCACTTTTCCCGTCATTGTCTGCAACAGCCTGAGCTTTTGCGACTCCAGCTGCGTCTCTCGTAGCTCCTCAAAGGTGTTTTGCAATCCAGGGCCATGAGTTTTTTAGCAGGCGTGTTGCGCGGTAGTCAGAGTGCTGTTTTGTATGCTTTGCGTAGCAGTTCATTGCCTTGCTGTATTCCGCTCTTGTTGAGGTACTGATAGGGTAGGCTGTACGTGATTCGGCTAACTACAAGGTTTCTGACTGGTTTTAGTTTGTCCTCTTCGCGCTTGCCATGTCGCGTGTTGGTCATGCGGGTGATCATGCGTGCGACTTGTAGCGTTTTTGATCTGCGCTATTTGGATTGAACCCACATGTCTCAGATCCTTGTTGCTGTCTTTTTCCGGTATGAGCGTTGCTTACAGGCAGACCTTGAGTTTGAGGTTATTGCTGGTTGGGACGGTCCGGTCTTGCTTGCCTTTTCAGACCCGCAGCAGTTCTGATTTCTCGGTCGAGCATGCGAGTCCTCTTTCTCCGAGTTATTGCTGCACAGAGGAGGCCATTTCCTGTAGCCTTTGTTCGTTCTCCCCGTGGGACCCCGTGTTTGTTCAGACTGTTATGTTGTCGGCATACATGGCATGCCTGTTGCCTTGGTCTCTAGTTTCAGAGTTGGTCCTGCCATAGCTGTTTTGAAGAGTACGGGTGAGATAAGTAACCCTTGGGGTAGTCCCTTGCTAGGCTTGTGAATTTTGTCCGATCAAAGGTCTCCCATGCCTCTACCCGGCACTTGCAAAAAGGCTGAGTAAGGTGGAGGAGCCAACTCTGCGGCGCCTGCAGACAGGAACTCTTCTCTGTCCTGCCACAGCAAAACACTTTGATCCAAACATAGTGGGCGCTGCCCGCGCTGTGGAGAGATCTGCGACATCTTTCACAAGGTGTGGGCATGTACTCAGAATCCTCACCATCCCCTACACGCACCCGAGAGGCATGGGAGACTGCCCTCCTCAACTGCTTTACACTGGAGTCCCAAAGGGCTCTGGTAAAGTGGGCGCGAGACGGGGCCTCGTCGTGCGGTGTCCCGGACTAAGAATAACTGCCATGCCGCGGGTTTTCTGACCCCCAAACACTCTTCGAGTAATAAAGTTTTTCACCACAACCACCACCATGCCGATGGGCCCCGCCGCGGTGGCTCAGTGGTTACGGTGCTCGGCTACTGGCCGAAAGACGCGGGTTCGATCCCGGCCCCGGCGGCCGAATTTCGATGGAGGCGAAATTCTCGAGCCCCGTGTACTGTGCGATGTCAGTGCACGTTAAAGAACCCCAGGTGGTCGAAATTTCCGGAGCCCTTCACTACGGCGTCCCTCATAGCCTGAGTTGCTTTGGGACGTTAAACGCCAATAAACAAACATGCCGATGGCGGCAGCTCTATTGGGCAGGAAGGCTTTCACGTAGCTGTGGATTCTGCGTCCGCAGTCCAGGTAGTCTAAACCCGCAAGGATCGTTTCGTGGCTGACAATATCGAATTCCCCCTTGATGTCCAGGGCCATTATGACATTTTTACCTGTTGGCATACGTTTTTCAGTATATCTTCTTGCATTTGGAGGAGTACGTCCTGCGTAAAGAATTTTGCTCTGAATACGAACATGCTATGGGCTACACAGTCGTCATCTTTCGTGTAATTTTGCAGTCTTAGTGCAACCACCTGCTCGTAAAGCTTGCCAAAGCCCAACGTGAGCGAGATGGCCCTGAGATTTTCAATTTGGTGCTTTTTACCAGGTTTAGGTACCGCTATTACTTCGGCGTGTTCCCAACTTTCGGGAACCGTCTTCGCCTCCCAATGTTTGTTGCGACAGCTTACGAGCTCTTATATGAGGCCGTCGCTCAGGGTGCGGTTTCATGAACTGTGTTCTGTTGTAGTTTTTGTATGTCATGTGCTTCCAGCAAGCCCAAACAGTCACCTGATCACAATTCTTTTGATATAATCCCACCATTCTTTTCGCTTATTTGCTTTCAGTTTTAGAGCGCAGCTCCTTGGTGGCCGTTTCTGCGTTTCGCGGCGTCGCCGCTGTTCCTGGTAACTAGCAGTGAACACCTTATTCGTGCTTTAAGCTGCGAAACCAATGGAGCAGGAGCTTGGAAAGCAGAGCGCAAAATTGGTAAATTGGTTTTGAGGAAATAAAATGGTGCACTATCTGTCTCACACATCTCGTTGGACACCTCAACCAGAGGGAAGGCGCATAACTGCCCTCATGCGCCTTTGGAACAGTGGACACCTCAGTCGTTCTTTCGGCAAGATAGCGGAAACGCTTTGCAACGCCGTTATGACCCGGACGCCATTTCTTGGTCGACTGTTCCCGTCAATGTGGAACCCAAATCGGCGCACCCGACCCGCAATGAAAATTCCTCCGTCTGCTTGACCGCCGCTCCAGACGAGAGGACAATATAGCGGCTAACTCTGCTGCTGCTGCTGCTGCTGCTACCCGACAAGCACCCGCCTCACAAGCGGCGATGGTCTCCGGCCCTAAGGGCCGCAGCCATGTGACCAAGTGCAGACCCACGCCTTTACCAAAATTCCATCCACACTACTTTGTCATCGTCATGAAGCCCCGGAAATCGTGGGCCGTCCGGGACGCCTTTCAATACGGCGAGCTCGGTGCCGCGTTCGGCGCTTTCCTCGGGGCGCCTAAGGCGGCCGAGTGCAGCCTCCATTTATGCAGAGCAAAATTTGATCCTCGTTAGTACCCGGAACGCTTACGTCGCAGACTGTCTGCTAGGTGACGTTTCTATCAAATCGGCCAAAGGAGATGTGCCTCTTGCCGGCCATCTCAAACATGAAGAGGACGTCAGCTATGGGGTCATTACGGTGGCCAATCAATATACGTTTGAATCAATTGAACCTTGCAAACAGTGGAGGTACGGCACTCTACTTGATATCCCCACCTTCGGCAACTCAAAAAATGTCCGGCTCACCTTTGCCGGCACGGTGAAGCCTGCGTACGTCCACTAAAACTCTGAGATCGTGTCAGTGCAGCCATATTTGCGCAGTATTCCGGCCTGCAGCCTGTGTGGAACTGTCGGCAATCGAGCGGACTCTTGCCCCAACCCAAGATGAGCAGGGCCCATGTGGACAGCAGGCACTCATAGAAGAGGGGGTACGGGCCCCTCGCAAGTGTATGCCCAAGTGTGCGGTTTGAGGTGGTGGCCATGCCACGAACTCGCGGGACTGCACTGTAAAATATCGTCACAACAAGCCAGCCACCCGTAAGCATAGCCCGTAAGGAGGCTATGGAGAGCGAGACGGCGGCGACGCCGGCGCTGGAACCTTCCCTTGCCGAACTCGAAGCTCGTCTTAATGCCAAATTTGACACCCTGTTGGAGACAGCGATGGAACGCCTCATCGCACGAGTCATGGAGGCTACCCCTATATGATCGCTCAAACTTCGTGATTAACCCCCGCCTTTCTCGCAGAGCCGGTCCCCCTCAAGGGCCTATCTGGTCGCCTCCCCAGACTGTACCGCCGAGTCAATGACCTCGACGATGACGAGGGCAGCTGCCCCCTTCTAGGTGCCGAGCCCTGGTGTCTGGCTCGAGGGCCGCCTCACTTCCACCTCTCACCTCTAAATCTGAACATGGCGGGACACCCTCGGTGTAGCTGCTCCCGCCTTTCTTAATCGACTTCCCCCATTACGGTTACTCGATGGAACTGTGGTGGGGGGGGGGGGCTCCGGTCCCGTTTCAAGCAGGCCGACCTCCGGCTTTTTCCAACCTTTTAGCATTTGCAAGCCGTGGTTGCCCTTCAAGAGCAAGGAAAAGGCGCCACACTAAAAAATTATACGACGTTCCAGCACGGCCCCTCGTCTTGTCTATGCGACATAGAAATTATACGACGAACCAGGTCGACTTAGATATGCACCTTGAATACTCATATGTAATGGTGACCCTCCTCCCTCTCCGCAAGCAGGACACACCGTTACACATACTCAATGTATACTGCAATCCGAAATTGCGGAGTGTATCATTCGCGGACCTCTTTAGCCGCGCGTTGAGAGTTGCTGGTCGAGACCCCCTCCTGATTGTGGGCGATATCAACGCTCTCGCTCGGATGTGGGGTTACTGTCGTGAAAAGAAGCGTGGAGACAAGTTGACGGAGTTTGCGTCAACGCTGGGCCTCACTCTTCACACCGACCCATCCTCACAACTTGTATAGGCAACTCCGTGACCAGGTATACATGTCCGGACTTCACACCAGCCACATTGAGCATGCAGTCTGGGTCAACACCGAGGAAACCCTCGGCCTCCTGAACATTACGATTAGGAACCATCATTTCGCGCGACCAACAACACAAGCCCCACTCCCAGATTGGGCCAAGTTCAGGCAAAATTATAATGCTGCGACACCCATACATCAGCAAGGCTACCAGTCTTGGTAAGAACAATTAGTCTGTGGCCTTCGCTCCTCTGAAACTCAAATTCAACTCTCAGTGGCGGTCTCGGATGTCGACAACCACCTGCTAGACCTCTGAGAGCCCCAGCATTTCCTCGTCCGTCGGTGGCGCCGGCAAAAGCGCAACCGGAAACTTGGCAGCGGAAACTTGAGTTGGCAGCTTACTCAACGAGCGGCTGAGTAAGCTGCCCAACTCGCAAACTCCAACTGGTAGACCCGATCCAATACGGCCGCGCGAAAAATGTCAAGTCGGAACACGTGGTGACTCTTTCGCGCCCTAGGTCACTCCACGCAAACACCTACGAAAACTCAAAAACACCTCTAAAGAGCAATGCACAGCTTTCAGGGCAACACAACTCAGTTGGCGCACAAGCTCCGGGAGTCGGACCGGGCCCAGTACTTCTGCACCACCCAGTACCCCCGCGGGCCGGCGTACTCTTATGCAGGCTCTGAGAACGTTGAGGAGGATCAAACATTCCAGCTCCATGACCTGAGGGCAGCCCTGGAAAAAATGAAACGTGGCATCGCTCCGGGTAGGGACAAAATTATAGTCAAATTGTTAGCCAACCTCCCCGACCCGACATACCTGTCTTTATGGAACTACATTAACTCAGTCTGGCTTGGGAAAATGCCACTCCCCATTCCCCATCGACTGGAAGACCGCCCTGTAACCTTCATTCCTAAAGCATGCAAGGCCGTCAACACGAACAACCTCTGCCCTAGCTCTCTGACTTCCTGTGTGGGCAAACTCATGGAGACGACGGTATGCAACAGGTTGTCCGAGTTCATGGAATCCAAATGCCTTTTCGCGCCCACATAGATCTGCACAGGATGTCCTGCTACAACTCAATAGGGCTCTCCTCGACCTCGTCAAATGCCCTCACAATGACAAGGTCGTACTCGCCTGGATTTCAAGGGAGCATTCGACAATGTTACCCAGGAGATCCTTCTCACCCACCTCTCTCAAACTGACTGAGCAGAAAGGCCTTTCAATACATACGGCAATATTTGACCGACAGACAACCTTACAGTTCAATCCAGGATAAGGAACATGGCCATTTTCATTTAGGAACCAGGGGTACACCACAGGGTGCGGTGATCTCTCCCCTGTAATTCAATCTGGCTATGATGCACCTACCGGCCCAGCTGGGCGCTGTCGCCGGTGTGCAGCATGCGCTGTACTCCGATTACATCACCCTGTGGGCCACGCATGGTTCCCTCCGAGACATTGAGGCTAACCGGCTGGAGGTGGCGACCATAGTCGACCGTTATGCTAGCTGCTGCCGCCTCCAATGCTCCGCCCAAAAGTCTGAATTTGTGCACATACGCCCCTCACCAAAGTGCACAGCCAAAATTTCATTGTCTCTTGAGACAGATCAAATACCTGAAAATATCCAAGTATGGGTTCTGGGGCTTTTTATACATCAATACAGACGGTCAGAAACAACATTGGCCAAACTCCGTCATGTGGGGGACCAGGTGGGCGGCTTGGTCCGCTGGGTTTCTATAATAAGCGCGGGGGGTTACGAGGTAAGGACGCCTTGCGGCTGGCGCATACATTTGTATACGATTTTGTTCTACAAAGTTGCAGAGCGTATCCTATATAAACGATTTAGTACCTTTTTATTGTCAAAGAAAGTTATTGTCGAAGAGCAGTATGGATTTCAAAAAGGAAAATCAACAGAAACGGCGCTGCTGCGCATTAAAGACAAAAACATTCGGAATATTGAAGCTAAGTTATTTACAGTTGGAATTTACTTAGATTTTCGGAAGGCATTCGATTCTATACACCGCCATATCTTTTTCAACAAGCTTGAAGCATACACAGCATTCTATCAAGGAAAGATAACATTAAATACGGTGTTCCTCAGGGCTCTATACTCGGGCCGCTGTTATTTGCCCTGTATATAAATCACATCGTTAACATTTCATCAGCGGGAGAAGTGTTGCTGTATGCTGATGGCACAAGTGTATTTTTTTCCGGAGAGAGCCTTGAGGAACTTGAGGCCACGTCAAACGCATGGCTGCATGAGCTCAGTTTTTGGGTATCAACAAACAAGCTTGAAATAAATACGAAGAAAACAAAATATATGCAATTTCTTTCGAAATTTCTTCAAAAATGTCTTCAATCTAAACCTGAGCATTAATGATGCATTGCTTGAGCGCGTAGATTGTCATTCCTTTCTAGGCGTTACTTTTCAGTCGAACTTAGCATGGTACTATCATGGAGAAAATATAAGACTGAAAGTAGCCAGATCTATTTTAATGTTATGCCGCCTTCGCAATCTCGTCCCTGCTAGGCTCAAAAAGCAGCTTTATTTTTCACTTGTACACTCACACTTTAATTACTGTGCTCTAATATGGGGAACCGGAATCAATACCGATAACGATAGACTATCTGCACTGCAGCGAAGGGCGATTAGAAACTTATATAAAGAAAATGTACACCCTGTAACCTTAATGAGAACACAAAATATCCGACCTTTTCACGAAATATACACACAGAAATTATCTGCCTAGATATTCTCAGAGGTATCAAGCAATTACATGCGATTTGTTAGTCATTATCTATATAGAGATACTGGCCACAATTTGCGTAGGGCTTTCCTTGTCATAGAAAAACCAAGGGCAAATTATGCTAAACAGACAGTTGATCATCAAATTATGAAACTATGTAATAATTACCCAGACATTCTCGAGATCGCAAAATCATGTAGAAGTCTGAGAACATTCAAACGCAGAATATAACTTCTTTTCACTCCGAATAGCTGGCCAAACACGTACGAATAACGATTTCTGATTGCAAACTTATTGTGTTCTGGTTTCTATATTTGTGTACAAATTGTTAACAATATGTGTTTTTCTTTTTGAACTTGCTTCATGTGCATTTTTGTACGGTGATGACTGCTATATCTAATTGTATGTGTACTGTCTCGATCTATTTTGTAACTGGAATTGTATTTTGTAACCGCTGCTGCTGCGCCCAGGGGGGCCAGGGCCTCGTCAGGAGACTAATAAACTCCTTTTGTCCTGCCCCACGGGCAGTACCATGTATTGCCCATCCAATAAATAAATAAAAAAATTTCTGATCTGGTACCCATTTTCCCAATTCCTCATCTTGAGGAATGTGCTTTAGACTGGCAATTAACAAATAGGGCTCTGGTAATTGTTCTAAAGCGCCTTTTAATTGATGCATGGGTTTCCTGAGGTTTAGCTTTAGATATATACTGCACACTAGTATTGCTTTGTGGGTAAGCAAAGCGGCGGCTATATCTTCAATTTTAGTCTTTATTATAAGCTCACGAGCTGGGAAGTCATTCTTTGCTACGATCGGAACGCCACCTGAGAGCCACGTTGCCTTCCCTCGGGTGCGGCGAAAGACTTTGTTTCCTGAGTACATTTGTGTGTTGGGGACTTGAATTTGTTTCTTGCATGCAGAAGGCCACAGGTGAGGATGTGACTGAGATGCGATTTATTCCGTTGAATTAAGTTATTTAATAGTCTTCTACAACTCCAATGGATCAGAAATGCCATGATACTTTTTTGTGGATGTATTTCGAAAACTTTGTTTGCGAGCAGATGTTGTATTTTCCTCCTTTTTTCCATTCAAGGCAGCTCCACCGCCGCTGCAGCGAAAGTGAGCTCGGCCTTACGTCCATTGCCTCACTGTAGGCTCTGAGGGTAAGCGTTGCGGGAGGCCAAGTCAGGGGTCGGGATTCCCTCCTTCGAGGGTGGCAGGGTAGCGATCACTATGTCAGCCCGAGGCGCGGATAGCCGTGCCTGACGCTCACTGTGTGTGGCCTGGACAAATGCCGAAGCCCGATGTGGTGCCCCGCCCGTCGCAACTCATTCGTGCAATTTGTTTTTGATGTGCACTGGAATGTTGAGGAGAATTGTCTACGTGCTTCTTGGTAAGTTATGTTTTTCTGTCTTTATAGTTATTATCTCTTTTTCCAGGTCGGACACGACCTCGAGTATGTGGGGTGGTCCTCTTGATAGTTCGCGAACAGTGGTGCAGCGTTGCAGTTCTCGGAATCCTGATCATTTGATGCACATTTGGCACAGGTTTTGCGGCCATTACAACCCTGGGAGCCATGGCGAAATGTTTGGCAGTTGAAACAGCGTCGAGGATTTGAAATGAGTCAAGCAGTTATTTTCATCTATTCAAATTCAACGGATTGTGGGAGTTGGCTAGAGGAAAAAGTCAGGACTGTGTCCTTTCTGGGTATTTCCTTACCATCTTTACGGATCTTTATTCGGTAGACTTCAGCGAAATTTTGGTCCTTAAGATCCTCTAACATTTCTTCTTCGGTTAGTCCATTTCTTCTTCGGTTAGATTAGTCCGAACCGCTGTTTAAGCTTCAGAGAAGCGCGCCCGTTAGACTCCCGGGAAAACACCACTCGGCCAGCAACGGACCAACGAGGCAACGTGCGCCAGTCTACGGGACGCCATCGTCGTGGACCTCTGGTCGCCGAAACTGTCGCAGTGCCCGGGGAATGAATTGTGTTTTGTTTGTTTGCCTCTCTCTTCTACTAGTGCACTTTAGGTGCAATATTTCTTTTGTATTGTATTCTCTCTCGAGTTTAACTTTGCACGAGTTTCTGCGTTCAGGTATCGATTAGTGCTAAAAGAGTCAACGATGTTTCCAAAGTTGATTACATTTGGGAGTTCAGAAAATTGTTCTGACTATAAATGGAGATATTTTTCTTGCTGATTTTTATGGTTCTTTACTTGCACCACATGGCACTTCGGGAACGTTTGTTGTTTTCTCGTGAGCAACTGGGCTGTTACTTCGATCCTCGCTAATTTGTGAGGGTTGTCATTTTGTGCGAAAGGGGGAGCCATAAATATATCTATAAGACAGACAGTTGGGGTCTGATGCCCCGGCTTCTAGCGCTGACGAAGGAGAGAACGACGAAAAGACGAAGATGACGAAGCTCAGTTTTGTGCTAACGAACGCTGGACTACTGAGCTGCACCGTGCTAACAAGGATTATGGCAGTCCACATTTATCGTTGGATTCGCCACTTTCCACATGGTGGTGGGGGTGCGAGAACTCTACAACGGCGAGAACTTCATAAGCTTCATCGTTGACTTGTGCAAGCGGCTTGTCTGACTTTGTTAACTTGTGTGAGCGAGGCTGACAAAATCAAACACATTCTTAAAGGGATTGAGGACGACGCGTTTCAAATGTTAGTGCTTAAAAATACTCAAACGGTCTCCGACGTCGTCTCTTTATGTCAGAGCTGTGACGAGCTCCGAAAACGGCGTCATGTCACCCACCGCACCATGTGCCCGGATGGCAACCTTTGAAGCTCGGCTGTAGGCCATCCTGCTCATGATCATCCGACCTTTCTTCAGCACACCCAGCAGTTTGTGTGGGAGGAGGTAACCCTCAAATTATGGCTGTTTACCTGCGAACCAGCCACAACGCAATGGCTGCCTCCTTCTATTCAGCGTGTCATCCAGGAGCAGGTAGATAAGGTCCTGCCACCCACTAATCCACCCCCTCCGGTTACTGCTCCACTGGCATAGGCTGAAGCTGTCGTCCGGCCATGACGTCAAATTTCAAATTTTCAAATTTCAAATTCAAATTTATTTAGCATCAACAATGATGTTACAGAACTCGTGATGCAACGGGGTGTTAGCAAAAAGCCTGTAACGGCTTGACAAAGGCTAGCACCCCGTTCACAAAGCAATACAGCAGTGGACAAAAAGTGATAGCGATATAAAGAAAAGCAATATATATATGGCGACGGCTTTACATAATCATAAAAACATGTTAAGTGATAGGGCTAACATTGCGGGTTCATAATTGTAAGTGTTAGTGTCTTGGAGGTGACTTGGAGCTAGTGTTATCAGAAGAGTTAAGAGCATGTGGTAGTGTGTACATCAGCATTTGGCGGCCATAGTTAGTACGGGTGTGAGGAATCTTCCATGTCTGACTGCTTCGTGTGCTATATGCTTTCGCAAACGGAGACAGGGTCGCAAGGTTTACACGGAAAGGGTCATTATTTAGATGAAAGGCATGATGACGTTTTAACAGAAGTGCATTGAACAGGTTTGGTAATGGTTGTAATCTAAGGTCATCAAAAAGAGGTTTTGTGTGGGCGTCATTGGGTTCATTTGAAATAATTCTTACAGCTTTTTTCTGCAGTCGATAGATTTTGGACAAGTTTGTGTACGTTGTTGTGCCCCATATCAAGTAGCAGTACGATAATGTGGATGTGAAAAGGGAGTTATACAAAAGTAATTTAATGTGCTTAGGAAGAAAGTTACGAAAACGTGCAAGAATACCAACTATTCGGGATAGTTTGGAGTGAACGAGGTCAGTATGTGCGTTCCACTGCATATTCTCATGAAAAAGGACACCTAAGGTTTTTATTACTGGTACCACCTCTATGACTGAAAGACCAAGTTGCAGGACAATATTTGAATTAACTGGTTTATTTTTAGGGCGAAAAAGAACTGATTTTGTCTTCGAGACGTTTATAGTTAAGGAATTATTTAGACACCAAGTGTTCAATACATCAAGCACTGCATTCGCTTTCTTTACAAGCAGGGGTAAACTGTGATGGGAGAAAAATAAGCTTGTGTCATCGGCATAAATAATAAATGATGTATTTAAATCTATGTTAACAAGGTCATTAATATATAGGTTGAAAAGTAGTGGCCCGAGAATACTTCCCTGCGGAACGCCATGTAGCAATGGTTTGAAGCTGGAGCAAGAGTTACTTATGTGCACCCTTTGTTGGCGGTATTGTAGGTAGGATTTAATAAGAGAAAGGAAACAGCCTCTGAAACCATAATATTCCAATTTTGTTAATAGTGTAACGTGATTTATTTTGTCAAATGCCTTTGAATAGTCTATGAAAATTCCAAGTGAATACAATTGGTGTTCAAAGGCGTTAAGAATGATTTCTTTTTGCACTAGCAAGGCGCTTTCTGTAGAGCGTTTTTTGGTGAACCGGATGTTCCAGCCGGATGTTCCCGCTTATGCGCCACCTGGCACCGTGTTCTCTCAGCCGCAGCCCGCCCCTACACTGCCACTCGCTCACCATCCTCTGCCTCGTATCGGTCCACGGCCTGTGGTGCGCCACATAGGGTGCACCACAGATAACCACCCGACTACCCCCTGCTTCGTATCGATGACGCGTTCGGTTGCCTGCAGGGAGCGGAGTGCTTTTCGTTGGATCTGCGCTCTAGGTACTGGAAGGTGCCGATGACCCTCGTTGATCGGCCTGAAACAGCTTTCATCTCTCCTGATGGGCTGTATGAATTTAATGAGATTCCCTTCGGTCTCTGCAACGCGCCTGCCACTTTTGAGCGTACAATGGACCACATCCACAGCGGACTTAAATGACAGACCTTTACCGTGTCCAGCCCGGCCATTCGGCCATGTTGGGATCAACCTTTATGGCCCGCTTCCCAGCACTTCCGGAGGGCAACACTGGGTCATCGTCGCCAATGATCATCTCACGCGCTATGCGAAAACTGCCCCGTTACCAGCTGCCAGGCGCTCTGACGTAGCCGGTTTCATGCTTCAGAACATCATTCTTCGTCGCGGTACGGCTCAGCAATTGCTCAGCGATCGGGGTCACGTCCTCTTGTCCGGAACCATGGAAGCCCTTCTTCGAGAGTGTCATATCGTTCACCTCACAACGTCTTCGTACCATCCGCAGGCGAACGGCATGACCGCGCGCTTTAACCGGACCATCGGTGACATGATGGCCCAGTACATTTCTGCCGTTTACTCCGACTGGCACCGCGCTCTACTTTTCTTTACCTACGCTAGAACTCTGCAACGCCAGCCACTCCTGATTTTCCCCCGTATTTTATTGTCTACGGCCAAGAGCCTTCCTGCATCATGGACACCATACTCCCTTCACTGCCCAGATTCCTCCGAATTTACAAACGTCTCTCAAGCCACTGCACATGCCGAAGAATGCCGTCAACTCGCCCGTTCCTTTACTTCTCACTACCAGCACCATCAAAAAAGCGCCTGCGTGCTTCTACTGGTCTGCCGCC
>NC_143012.1:163234511-163264511 GCF_055824585.1 Amblyomma mixtum
GTCTACGTCTAAAGCGCTGCACATCAGAGTTGGCGCCATTGTGCTAACTCTCCCTCAGGTCTGGCTGGAGGAGTTGAAAAGAGCAGAAAAAGAAAAATAGAAACAAAATCTGAAAAGAGAGCCTTTGGCGCGGAAGTTTGGACCTGTTTTTGCCATCACGTGCTCGGTAGTATCACGGATTGTCAGAGGCTTACTTCATCAGTCTTAACAATCACTCTCATCGTTCTCAAGTAAAGCAAGTTGTTTATATCCACTGCAAAAAAAAAATCTTTGCTTCGATAAGATGAGCATTAACATGCATTAAATTCGGAAGAAATTTCAATGGGAACAAAGATTACTTTGTTACATCCCATTTTTCTTCTTTGTCTTTACAATCCTTGCAGATAATGAAGCCACATAACAATAAGTGGAAAGCAGAGAGCCATACCATTCTATTTGATGGCTGTAAGTGAAACTTGCTTCAAGGTATCACAGTATGCCGAAGGTGTTAGTCCTTAAGGGGCTCTAGTAAAGTAGCGGTATGCCTGAGTTATTAAAAGACACCGCCTTTCAAATACTGTACAACAAAAGTGTTTTTACTGCGCTTTGTAAAAGCTGAGTTATCTGTAATCAAAATTTGGGTTTCAGCGTCTTCGCGCTTTTCCCTCTCCTCTCGTCACTTTTTGCACGTTTGAAGTTCGGTGCTCTGCTCCTCTGCTGGGTCCATCTCCGGAGGCAGTGCTTCTTGACCCTCTGGAGCTTCACGGCTTACTGGCCGCAGCCGTGTTAGCTGCCTTACATCTAAAAAATTACAACCAATAGCAGTCTCTGAACTGGCATACACAGATGCCAGTGAGAAGGGTGCAACCATGATAAATCCACCGGAAAGGGCTTGCCAACTATTGCGCGTGATTGTCGGTTCTCTGCTGCGTGTAGAAGCGTACTATTTGGCTTTGGTGTTCATGGTAGCACTATGCAGTGACTGAGAGAGTTGATGCGCTCTCCTCTGAAGCTGTTTCAGAGCCTCTTTGTCTGTACTCTGCAAACAGACATCTCCCGACAAAATCAACAACAACAGCACAACATTACGACTGCTTCAGAATTGAACACTCAGAAAGGTCCGAAATAACTCCACATGATGTTATTAATACTTTGCTCGGTTCAGTTCCCTAAAAAAAATAGGCCATGGCACGACTGAACTAGCCATGGAACTGGCTAACTACTGGATACGACTTGGATAACCATAGCCAAGTGCGAATCGTCTCACAAAATATTTTCAAATTTTAACACCAGATGACCTCTCTGTGGCCTGCTCTAATCATGGAGGAAAAAAAAACTCCATGACGCTAACGATGCGCTAAGGTCGGCATACACTAAAATGAACTAAGAGTGCTCATGCGATTTCCACTCTAACTTCCCGCTAAATACTTGCGTATAACGCACGTAAGCGCTCATAGGCTATATTAAAGGTTTCAAATGACTATGGCTACTAAAATGGCTATTCACCATTTGTCTTGACTTGACTACGTTCTTAATTCTGCAGATTGTCGCCTGGAAGAGGTCTGCAAGTCTTCTCATAAAGAGAGTATGTTTCTATATGGTTTTCTTCGTAGATTCGTCAAACCTTTCACAGAAGGGCGTGTGACTGTCTTTGGTGATCCTTGCTTTCGGCTGCTTTAGCATTTTGAGTCCTGCAGTCCGCGTTGCTTCGGTTTCTGAAATCGACAATCGTGCTTGCATTCGGTTACAGCGAACCTTTCGACGTGCAGAAGCAAGAGGAGCCTGTGGCAGGAGGAGACATTTGTCCGAATTGCGGTGAACTTGTGGAGCGCGTTTTCTAGCCGGTGATGTTGGCGATAAGAGATATAAAAGAACAGTTAATCTCTTCTCTTGAGACCTGGTACAAGAAGCCTCCGTAAAGCTTGTAACTGTAATAGGCCTGTCCGTGCGAAAGGAAGTCTTTGAGGGGCTCGGGAGACCTGCGTTGCTGTGTATTTGTATGCAGTTTTTTTATTTCCACACAGCTCGGAAATATGCTGACAAGCGGTATTAACAGGCCTGCAATCTAGACTAGGCAGGTTATTTGGGCCAGCCGAACAGTGCTAGAAAAACGAGCCTAAAGTTCTAACGCACATTGCCGACTTCATTTACCCTGTGAAGCAGCCATTGAGAACGCTGGTGTCGTTTGCTAGCTGAGGTATGCACAAGTGGCAGGTTACCGATCATTTTCCGCTGTGAAGACGGTCTTTCCGATGCCAAACATTAGGTGCAGCTACACTGAAGTTACAGTAAAATGTGGCCTTCAAAGCAGAGAAAGGCCCAACCGAGTAAGGTGTTTGCGCAAAGCTGTGTGCGTCTTGGCCAACACAACGGCTGCGCTCAGCTAGAGCATTGGCGTTGAATTACATCAGTGATTGTACTGAAGCTGTTCAAGAAGATCATTTTCTGCGTTGTTTAAATGTGGCAAGTGAACACTACAATGGTTCTGTCTGGATGCCATTGTGAATGACAAGCCTCTCACATTGAAGACAAGGATTGAAAATTCACATTTTTTCCGCATCATGCTCTCAGCAATTCCGCCAAAGTGCTCAAAAAGGTTAGTTCAAATTGAGGCAGGTGTAACCATTCAGTTCTCCAGGTTGAAAACAGCCCTGGTGCTATTTTCAGTACGAGATGTTTCATCACCTTATTTGGCGAAATGTTTTCTTGTGCTTAGTGCTGAACCATTGCTATATGAAAGCAATTGTTCATAACTTGATCATCATAAAAATTCCAACTCATGTCTTGAGTGATTTATTTCTGGATGGCCTTGAGATGTAGACACATCAAATTTTTCTTAGTGTATTAGTGCTTTGGAGCTGTGTGAGGCATCAGTAAACATGAATCACTGCACAAATTTGCCTACGCTCAGTAAATCCGTGCTAACTGAATTTCTCTTGCACACAGTTTCTGTATTCGTTTCAGGTTGCCGAACAATGGTTGCAACGTCACAAATGAGTATAAGATCCCTTGAGGCCCACAAAAACTGCTCTATATTAGCTCCTTGTCCAGTTGCTGTCATTCTGCCTTCTGAAGAAGTTTAGCATAAGTTTACAGGAATTAAACATATAAAGCAATGAATATATTGCAGCTTCTGTATACGTCATTTGATTTCATACACACCTATGGCGACAGAACCTTCGTTCAGCAGCCTGGAACGGAAGCTGCAGGACAAAAGAAAATCCATTACAAATTATTTACAGAGTGCTGGCGATTTCCATCTTACTACCCATATTTACTAATGTCATTGGCATAGTTCCACTATTTGCTATTTCGTTCAGACTATTTGCAAATTACAATCCGAAAACATTTCAGTTTGGTCGGTCCGCTAGTTAGTTATTGAGAAAAGGTTCAAAATTTTGAAAAGGGTGACTGAGAAAAACGCAATTTTATGTTTGCACATATACTACAGCAGTTGAGAATGCACCAGCAGAATACATGCACTTGTTGACTTTATTCGCATCTCCTCCGACGCCTTCATGTTTATTCTCTCTGACGTTTCTTGCTCTCGGAGGAACTTCAGAACTCAGTAACAGGCTCCTTGGCAGCAGCAAGGCAACACGCTGCTTGACAAGCTAGTTGAGGCACACTTCACGGAATACACTTGATTGGATGTCATGTGTATTTAAAACTGCACTTTATGCTGTATCATCGCCATAAATATATTACATCACTGGAAGTTGCATTCTTCAACCTGTCAGTGCCAAGAAATGTTTTGTTGTTTTAGGACAGCAGTCTCAAATCAGCTGATTCAGTTATTAGGTGGTTTTGAGTGCCCTGCCAGGGAGTCACTCTCTTAGATGACCTGGCAGTGATAAAGCCACAAACACTATCCTAGCTGCTTCTAAAACTGCAGTTGGCACGCTGTTTCTTTGGAAGTAGGCCTCCGATTGTCTTCGCTAAGGGCTCGGTTGTAGCCACACCATATTTTGAGAAACCAGCACTTCGACAATCTGGCTTGTTGCTGTGAACCTTCCTCCGTCTCATCTACTATGTAGGCACTGTCACCATGATGAAGCTCAGTACTTGGACAAAGAAGGTTCAAAAGTGAACACAACAAAAACCTCTGCCGACTAGGCTTCAGTTCGCTACAAAAGTATTCCTTTTGACAAAATTTTCAATTAAAACTGATAAAAAATACAGAAGTTCGACATCTTTGATATAAAAAAATACATGCCCACAAAAAGTATGATGGAAAACAACATGTAACCAAATGCCTTTTTAAATAGCCCGAGGTGCAGTTTTCAGCACGGTATCGAACCGGAATTTTTTCGGGTTCAGTGCAAGTTTGGGGTCACACCTTCTGGGTTCAGTTCTGGGTTCGGCTCCAGAGTGACATTCCGTTCCGGTTCGAACCGGCTCAGGCCGTATAGAACCGGTACCAACGCGTTCAAACGGGTTCAGGATAAAAAAATAAATTAGAACGCAAATGAGTTTTAATGAACCAAGCTTGTTATGCTGTTTGGTTTTTTCTGGCACAACGATATGTAAAATAAAGAATGCAAATATTTGTTCAATGCGAGATGTTCTCACTTTACACGCTTTATTTATTGTCCCCGGCAAAAAGACGAATTTACGGCAAGAGCCGCAATTTGTAATGAACTCCAAATTCATGTAAATCGGTTATGTGTACGCTATAATCTGTCTGATGAGGTTAAAGGTGAAAAGGTGTTTGTCTTTACCTACAAAACCCTCCAGCTTGAGCAGTTTCGGAGATCTCGTCGCACGAATGCTTGGTCTCCCTGAAGGTCTCCCTGAGACCGCCGCACGTGGTCTCTACGTGCCCGCGCGCTATTGAGAAACGAAGCTATCATGTTCCATCGCCTATGTACAGACACCTTTCCGTCGCCCCGAAATCGACTTGCCAGTCACCTCCCCCCCCCCTTTCCTACGGGAATAAGAGAGAGCATCTCCACCACCCATCTCCCACCCAACGAGAGCCTCGAGGCAGCAGCACTGGCTCTCCGTACATCCACAGCTTACCAAACATATTTTATTTAAATAACCTCTTCGGTGTGACTCACGTTATATATATCGAGCCCCTATAGCTCAGTGTATTCAAAAACACAGCTTATCATGGCTTCTGTATAGTAAAGTGAGGAATTACTACTTTTGCTTATTATGATGAAATCGGCCTCTTTTGTTTTGGTAAAACGAGTATGATAAAAAAACACGCTTGAATGGGTTGAGAACGTTTCGTTTCTGCACGGACACAAAGTGGTAACATCTTCGTTGGGATGTTGTGTTGCAACATTCTTGCAAGTGCCGTATCCTGCTAGGAAGAAGGTATGCTTGCACTACATAGAATTTTTGCAACTTTTTCTTGTGCGCTATCAAAGGAGCCTGTGCGTCTAGAGAATTTTGTAAGGGTAAAACGGTAACAATACATTGCTACAACCCTCTGTTGAAACAGGAAGTAACCGCCGGAAAAGCCCTCGTCGATGACCTATGAGGGCAATCATTGCCTACGGGTTCGATGGCTGGGCGATGCATCCCAAGTGGAAGAAGCGCGGTGCACGTCAGAAAGAGACATCGTCGAGAGTGAAGCTACTGGCCATGGTCGTAGATCAACAGCAGCGATTTGAGTCCTGAAAGCCTTGCTGGCCATGCTGGTCACGTAGTATGCATAGTCTGCCGAGTTGGCTCCATCTTTTGCGCTGCTACCACGCGCAGGCAGCGTCCCACAGTAGACAGTGCCACTAATGCACTCTGTGCCACTAGCACTGCGCTACTTTGGTCGCAGCACGAGCCCACGAACGACAGAAGCAGCTCGAAACACACGTGAGCAGACGCATGCAGATTTGTGGCAACGCTTCTTTAATCCATAGCTGGCCAGATGTTTCCTCAGAGAACTACGTTCCTGCGGACCGCAAAATCGCAGAAGCGCGTGCTCTGACGAAGACGAACACCAACAACGAATAAACCACCGGGAGTAGACGGAATATCTCTAAGCTTGCTGAGAAGAAACTTTGAGGCTTTTCAGATATTCTGCTTTTCATGTTAAATGGCTTCATGGATACTGAAATTAAGCCAAAAAATCTAAAAGAGCTTTAGTTAGACCACTCCTCAAGGGAGGAAAGAAATCTATTATTGAAAATTACCAGCCTGTATTAATTTTGCCCGTGTTATACCAAGTTGTAGAAACATTTTTGCTCGAGGTTATGACTGCTTTCATTAAAAAGTTTTCAAGATTGTCTGACCGACAACTTGGTTTCATGCAAGGCCGGGGTACAGTTTCGTTCCTGGAAGAATTTGTAGATGATTTGTATTCTGTTTTTGAACACAATCTCTTTAGATGTGCTTTGTTTCTCGACGTATCCAAAGCCTTTGATACAGTTTGCCATGACATATTACTTCGAAAATTATATACTGGTTTTAGGGGCCCCTTCTACACTCTACTTCAAAATTATTTCACCGAGAGGTCACAAATGGTTGTTATAGGTACCAAATACTATAGTAGCAAATTATCCTTGCTTCCGGAGTGCCTCAGAGTCAATTTTATCGCATCTTCTTTCTAACATATTTGTGAACGATTTCACTTCAACAATCCCAAAAGGTAAAGTGTACCAATATGCGGATGATACCGTCCTTCTAACAAAGAACGTTAATTACAAAAAGGCAGTTTAATATCTCCAACAATCGGTGCATGAAGCTAAGGTCTGGTTTTTTAAAAACAACGTTACCGTCAATAAAAAGACGACAAAAATTACATGCTTGAAAAATTTCCTGAAGATAGGAACCATAGTCATTCAAGTGTATCTTCATACCCAAGGCTGCATGTCCTGTAAGTGTACTCCTGTCGAAACTACAAACTCAATTAAGTATCTCGGCATTCATTTCGATAGTGACTTGTCGTGACATAATCATGGGGCTCATGTACGCCGCGAACTAAGATCTGTTGGATGTTTACTCTTTGACATTAAAAGCTTGGTGCCGTTTCACTTAAAAAAAATCATTGTACATTCCCTTGCATACAGTGCCTCGAGGTATGGTATAACGGTTTTCGCTCTCTGCTCCCAACGTTGGCGGGACAAATTTGATAAGATCTTAAAAAATACATTAAAAATGTGTGGCGTATAATCGCGTGACACCATCAAAAAAAGACATTTGTCATGATCTAGGTTTCACGTCCTTTCAATATTTATTCATTTCAACGGTTGTGCTGTGTCATTTCTGGACGGATGAACTTAAGCATCCGCACGTCTCCCAGCCACCGTCGCGCAAAGAAATGCGCTTTTTTCTACCGTGCGTATCCACTCGACACGGAGCAGCAAGACACTGCGCGTATGTCCCCCAGATATTTAATGACTTGCCAGAATATTATTCTGTGGACTCTCGGTCGAATTTGAAGTCTATAGCACTTGTTGTAATACATAAGTATGCACCTATTTTTCTGTTGTCGCAGTTCAGCTGTGATTACTGTGTGCTTTTGTTTCGTTGCCTTGGAAACCGGATCTACGTTTATCACTCTTCTTTGTTTCCCTTTCTTTGTTGGCTTCAAATGTTTGCATGTACACTGCAACCGCATCGCTTAGTGCCAGGCCACATCACAGTGGCTGGGCCCGTTTTGCTGCATGGATTTTCTTACATGCTTAATAAAGATTATTATTATTATTATTATTATTATTATCTACCTAATGAGATAACAGTTTTGAAGAATAAGAAGGTAATAAAGAAAGCCCCCATAACCTACACTGTCTCGGGATATTGATGCTAACAAAAGGTGGGGATAAAGGGGGAAACGTTCCAGATGTTTTTTTCTTGTGTTCTTAGGGCACAACGCTCTCATTACCTTCTTTTTTTCCTCGGTTTTAGTGAGTAACCCCAAGAAAACCACTTCATCATTTCCTGTTTGTTGATGACTTTATTGTGTTCCCTTGAGGTGTTTTTTTCTTTTCCTTTTACATTGTCAATTTGAAATGATTTCCCTGAGTAGGTAAATAAGAGTTTTGCCGCCTGCTGCCGGGTTTTGCCCAACAAGCCGCTGATGGCTTTGGCATGCCCGGAAATGTATTATTGTATTGCCTGACGGAAAATAAAATTATTATTATTATTATTGTTGTTGTTGTTGTTGTAGTGTAGCAGCCGCGCTCGCTCACTGTGGAAAACTATGTGGGTGAAAGACGACGACGATTCAGAGTTGTGAAGCTCGCTCGCTCGCAGCCCGAACGTTTGCCTGAACCTTTGCTGGACTTTGGAAGGCGCCATAGGTTCTGCTGAGCCACAAACCCCTCTTACATTATTATTATTATTATTATTATTATTATTATTATTATTATTATTATTATTATTATTATTATTATTATTATTATTATTATTATTATTGTTGTTGTTGTTGTTGTTGTTGTTGTGCGTGCACGAGCCGAATATGTCAGCGTTTTGCGCAGGCCACATGCACTTCAGATGTATGAAACGGGCCATGGGGGAATAATGTAGACGAGAGAGGGAGAGCTATTCAGAATATTTAGCTCCATTTTCTAGATGCTGCAGACTATGGCCCGATGCGAAAGAGGGCGCGCAGAGGCCGTTTCTTCGCGAGTGCCCGTTATGGCTGGCCTCGCTCACAGTGCCCGAGCACGCGGGCCAGAACACTTCTCCGCACGACAGTTCTGTCTTGCGAGGAATGTGTACGCCAGACAGAAGGCGTTGTGGTGGTCGCCTTCTGCGCAACGGAAATTATTTTGCTTTTTCGCTATCCGCCTCACCACCCTGTGACACCAGCGGGGCCTCGATGTCGTCAAACACATCAAGCGCACTGTCAAACGTTTATATGCATGTAGCCATGCTGTGAAAACGAAAACTGCATATGGAATCAAAGGAGGAGAGCGCTCTTGGAATGGGCCTTGTGCATCGAGGGAGTTGGAGAACGGGAAGCTGCAATTAGCTACATCGCATCGGTAAGGAAGCGTTGGGCGCTGTCACATACTGACATACCATTCCGTGATAAACGGCCTGGAGGGTTCATTTTATTTTCATTATACCCGGTTACTTTACTTCGTAACTCTCCTTCGCAAAAATGAGATATAATACGTGGGTTTCTATGGGAGCTCCGAAGGAGAATCGCTATTCCTTCGTTATATTTATTATTTTGTTGTAAACTCTCTTTACAGCGAGGATTGATTGCAGTAGAACTTTATAACCGAATCGAATACGAATAGCGTAGCGTTGCTACCAAATTGGATACGAATAGTGGAGCTAGATACTGATTGGAACATACATTTATTTATTTATTTATTTATTTATTTATTTATTTATTTATTTATTTATTTATTTATTTATTTATTTATTTATATATTTATTTATTTATTTATTACAATACCATCAGGGCCCACAGGGCGTAATAGAGAGGTGGGTGAAAAAAAAGAAAAAATACATAGTAAAAAGTAAAGGCAAAAGGCAAAAATCATGATGCAGACGCTTGTTCGGTGTTGGAAAACTACAGACGTGTCTTGAAGCAGAGGGCTACAGGTGTGTTCACGTTGTCTGCAATGCAGAGCTAAATTTGATCCGCCTGCTTTGTCCAGTGAATTAAAATGTTCCCTCAGGCGGTCCTTTAAACAGCGTCCTGTCTGCCCTACATACCATGCGCCGCAAGACAGGGGAATTGTGTATACTACCCCTTTCACGCAAGCGACCCTCCTTTCAGCATGATTAGTGGTGCATTCACTTTCGGTGCTCTTTGTACAGCAGGGCATATATTACTCAATTTTCTACGGGATGAAAATAAAACGTCTACCTCATATTTACGACCCACTTTCTTCAGACGGTGAGAGACCGAGTGGACATACGGAATAACCGCGACCCTCTGGCGCTTGGCTGCTTCACGGATGTGGTTGGATTTCATTTTGGACACCGTTCTTTCGCATAGCCTTCCAATCGTAACTTCAGGAAAACCTGCCTCCCTGAGCCTGGCAATTTGGCTTTTCACACTTTCCTCAATCGAATGGAGGCCCGACTTATTTAGAGCGGCTCGAATACATGAAGTGGCAACGCCTTCTTTCACCAACTTGGATTGCCCCGAATGGAAGCTTAGTAACCTCTTGACGGAGCGCGGCGAATACAACCAGCAAACATGCTCCGGCTCAAGCCTCAGTTCTAGATCAAGAAACTGAATCCTGCCATGTTGAGTAGACTCAGTGGTAAAGGTAAGACCATGGCCATTCCTGACAAAGGTGTCCAGCACAGGCTGAGTAAAGCTATCGTTCCTAACAACGACGAGGTAATCGTCCACATATCTAAGTATCTTCAGTACACCGGCCGGTGCCTCTACTAGGTGTCCAGTGCCGTAGGTTACTCCCTCGTCAGTACCACAAACCGGCATAGTTGCCCTGGAGGATAGCAGGCAGTGGCCCGCCGGCCGCAAAGAGCCGCATTCCCGACGGGTCATAGCAGTGCGTTTAGATGGCCGGGTCGTACTCGGCGTTCCAGAAAACCTCGGGGAACAGTTCGTCCGAGTGGACCCAGCCCCTGTTGGCCTTGTGCATGCTGTAACGCGAACGGTCGGCGTCCTCCAGGTACTTGGAGGCGCGCAGGTCGAAGAACAGTATCACGCCAATGCCCGTCCCGATGGTCAGCAGATCGTCCATGAAGCTCAGCGAGCGGATTCCACAGTCGATGCAGTTGGAAGGCACCTTGTGCGTCTGCTGCAGTGTCCGCGAGTCCAGGAATGTCACGTACGACTTAGAACCAACGGCGTAGACCCTCCGCTCGGGCTGCTGCGCCAGGCAGACGTTCTCCTGGCAATGAGGGATCTTGTAGGACGCCTTCCAGCGCAGCGTGCACGCATCCCACTTCTGGATGTACGCGTTTAGCGACAGTGCGACGATCTCGCTGTGCTGACGGCTGAAGAGCAGGGCGCTCACCTTGTCGGCGTCCTTGCAGCCACGCACGGCCAGCGGTCGCATCTGCCTCGGCGTCAGTGCGGACTCGGGCCAGGAGAAGCCTCTAGTCTCCTGCACTCTCCACAGGGCGAGCGTGGCGTCCCGCGAGCCAGTCACGTAAAACTCGTCGTCGAGCCATGCCAGGTCGAAGATGCAGTCCGTGTGAGCCCGTGCACCGACACAGACGGGGTCCAACGTCAGCAGCCTGTACACGGCCGTGTCGTTCGAGTGGCGCGCCCCCGTGGCGAGCAGAGTTCGCGACGGGTTCATCTGCAGCGCGTGGATCCCGCAGTGGTTCTCGGGCGGCGGGCTCGCGAGCGAGCTCTGCAGGCTCGGGATCTTGCAGAGCTTGCCGTCCTCCGTGTCGAGCACCATGAGCTTGTTGCACCTGGTGCCGAACAGTATCTGGCGCTCCGAGAGCCAGGCCGAGCAGAATATCTTGTCGATGCAGCCCAGGCTAATCTCGCTCTCGTGGAACAGGCCATTCTGGAGCAGGTGTCGTGTGTCGTAGGTCTTGTCCACGCCGAGACGTTGTCGGTACTGAAGTCCGAGCTCACGACACTGCACGTAGTCGCCGAAATTGCGCGACGTCCTTCTAGAGCAGTACAGGTCACCTCGGGTGAGCGATTCCAGATGCGCAAGGCGCAACGGGTCGCTGAAGAACCGCGGCGTCACTAGTTCGCTACTGGATGTCGACTCACCAGGCCAAGCGAACTTGTAGGACACAGTGATTGCATCAGTGCGGTCTTCGTCTGAGCGGGACCCGCTAACGCTCAGTTTTCTTACGTGAGCCATCGCCTTTGCGTTCGCCGCCGTTGACACCTGGACGGTTTTCTTCCAGCGTACACAACTGCGCGGAAACGATCTTAGCGTCTACGTGCAGGCACAGTCCTCGCAGCGCCGCCCTTCCTCCTCTTCTTCTTCACCATATGAAAATGGCACATACCCACGCGGGGGGATTGGCCAAGGTATGGTGGTGAATGCCAAGGAAAAAAAAAGCGGAAAAAAAGCTAAGAAAAATAGTAGCATGTTTGACATTAGGAAATATGTATGAATTGTTAAAAATCTTTCATAAATAAACAAATTAGATATTTCAGGAATAAAATAAAATACGCTTTTTGGACATTCGGTGGAATTTTATATGGATTTAACAGGGTAAGCGACCAGTTGCAATGATGTAATCATGAAGGTAGCCGCAAATAGTGCTTAACGAGAATCCCGTGGCACTCGCACCAAACGAGAGCAGAAAGGGTACAGACAAAGGGAGTCCTAACCTCGAAAAAGCGACTGCCAAATAATGTTTTCTCTGAAATGCGAACCGCCGGCAAGAGAGGAGAT
This sequence comes from Amblyomma mixtum, assembly GCF_055824585.1. Lineage (NCBI taxonomy): Eukaryota > Metazoa > Arthropoda > Arachnida > Ixodida > Ixodidae > Amblyomma > Amblyomma mixtum. The sequence goes on from NC_143012.1 coordinate 163,246,748, forward strand.
AATGGTCAATTGTTTCAACTTCTCTGCATGTGTTAAAAAGGTTTGTTGTAACGAACCCGCGTCTGCATAAGTACAAGTTGAGGTGGGGGATTCTGCATCGCAAAAGCGTCATGGACACTTCACACCGCCTTGTCTTACATGAACGGACATTGCATGGGAACTTTAAATGTTGAAAGTCCACGGTATTCAGCAACGGATCACCCAAGCTGGCTGATATATGTTGGAATCGCTGGAAACGGGAGGTCTCCAACATAATAAGGTGCGGTAAGGGATATATTACAGGGGCAGTGAGAGCTGACCTTGCCAATAACTCAGCCACCTCGTTGAAATAGATTCCCGAATGACGAGGTACCCAGACAAAGCGGACCTCCCTTACTGTGCGCGGAACAAAAAACCTAAGGAAACGCATCAATAGAGAGGTGCCGGAAGTTTGGAGAGAGGCTAAAACTGAAAGGCAGTCTGCAAGGATAAGTAACCCCGCTTCCCTCCTCATCCTCTTTTTTTTCTTTCACGGCTGTTCCGCTCTTCGGTCTATTCCTGTGGCGAGCCGCACGTGGCCTCCCTCCGCGCCCCGCCGCCGCGGTTTTTTGCGGTCTCGTCTCTGTTCTTTTATATTTTTCGCGTTGTACGGTTTAATTTGTTTATATTTTTGTTTCTTTTCATATCTACATTTTTTTATTTGTTTCATTTCACTCATGAAACCCGTGCGTTCACTAGATGTGCCTTTATTAATGCTCAAACCGTGAACCTTCGTGGCGGAATGGCAGCGACTACGCTTGAAGTGCCAAAGGCCCTGGTTCGATTCCCAGTCTCAATAAAGTTTTTTAGGTGAAAGCCTTTAATGCCTCGTACCGTCGTTAGCAGCCGTGTCGGCGGATGTGTCCGCGTTTTGACGGGTATCCACCGCTGCCTGGCAGCGCTAAAACACGCTGTCGCGTTCCACTCCTAAAGGCGAAGCTTAAGCGTCATTAATTAGCAGTTAATTAGTATTTCGTCATTAATAAGTAATTAACCCCTGATTAGTAATTTTACATTACTTCGTCATCCATTATATGTGACGTCATCCGGTGGTGTCGTCAGCAGTGTCACACAGGCACAGTGGTGCGGAAAGGGCTTTCGCCAGTCAAGGTGCCCCCTGAATTTTTTTTTCTTCGCCGAAACTCGAAAACACTTGCTAACATTCCTTGCTCACGACAGTATGAATCGCCTTAATAAAGCGATTCTGCTCGTATTCTGCACATTGAGAGGCGCGCTGACCAGGCCGCGGGCGACAGTGCGCCTCTCAATGTGGTGACGATTAACACGTAGTGCGCGGGCCACGGGCGAACGGACCGTCGTGTGAATCGCCCTTTAACACCATTTTAAGTACGTTCGCAGTCGCCTTCTTTGCGCGAGGAACACGCCGGCCACACAAATGGCTCGAAGGGCAACGCGAAAATGGCTAGCCGGCCGCCCTAGAAGCTCGCCAGGACCAGAACAGCTGTGAAAGAAAATGCGAGCAGAATCGCTTTATTAAGGCGAAAGCCTTTAATGCCTCATACTGTCGTGAGCAAGGAATGTTAGTAAGTGTGTTCGAGGTTCAGCGAAGAAAAAAAATTCAGGGGGCACATTGACTGGCGAAAGCACTTTCCGCACCACTGTACCTATGTGACACTGGTGACGACACCACCGGATGACGTCACATATAATAGATGACGAAGTAATGAAAAATTACTAATTAGTGTTAATTACTTATTAATGGCCAAATACTAATTAACTATTAATTAATGACCCTTAAGCTTCGCATTTAGGAGTGGAACACGACAACGTGTTTTAGCGCTGCCAGGCAGCGGTGGACACCCGTCAAAACGCGGACACATCTGCCGACACGGCCGCTAACGAAAGTTTGAGACATTAAAGGCTTTCGCCTTAAAAACTTTATTGAGACTGGGAATCGAACCAGGGCGTTTGGCACTTCCAAGGTAGTCGCTGCCATTCCGCCACGAAGGTTCACGGTTTGAGCATAATAAAGGCACAACTTTATTTATTTATTTATTTATTTATTACCTCAAAGGCCGCGGTTGTGGGGCATTACATGAGGAATGGGCGGGTTACATGCAGATTAAATAAAGATTACAGAGTACATAAAGATCAGGATAAATAAAGATTACAGGATACATCAAGATTACTGATTACATAAGGATGGCCTCAATCTTTTTCTTGAAGTCGATGCAGTTGACGATGAGTACGGCTTCCGGCGGCAGATCGTTCCAGTCCCGAGATGATATGACAAAAAAAAGAACGGAAATGAGATGTAGTTCTTGCAGCGGGTGGGTATACGGTCTTGAGGGGGTTGCTGCGGCTAGAAGGACGATGAGCTGTTCATACGATAGATAATCCTAAAGGTGAATGATACAACTTGTGGAATAGGCATAGTCGAGATATTTTATGCGAAGCATATTAACGTAGGTTTCGGGCCTTCGCGCAACGCCCGGCGGTGGCCACCATTGACCTTGAAGTGAGATCACATGATGTGACGTCACGTGATGACGTCACACCGGCTGCAGATGGGGCCTCATATCGCGCCGTCGGACCTCGCCCGGCGGAGGCCTCCACGCTACAGAATATTCTAGTTCACTGTATCCACGCTTCGGTTCGCGCCGTCGCGCGCGACGCGGTGGCGGCGCCACCATCGCTGCATCACGTGATATGTGACGTCACGCCAGGGATGAAGCGGCGCGCGCCCGCCGTCGCGTCAGTCTCTGTGCCCGCAACCGCGCCAGCGTCTTTGCGCCGGGCGTGTATGCGGTCAAGATGCCTCCAAACGCTAAGGACGTTAATAATAAGAATGCAAAACGAAGGCTGCTTCGCATCCACTGGGCTTAACCTTGATAAGCCTCCAACTTTTTTCTTCTAGTGTCAAGGTTAGGCAAGGATGCTCTGGATTTTAAAGAGGACACGCTAGTATAGTAAGAGTAGTCACAATAAATAAAACGGATAGCGCGGTTTTGAACTTTTTCAAGGATTATAGAAAGGTTAGATTGATGAGGATCCCATACTGTTGATGCGAATTCTAGCTTAGGTCGGACAAATGTTTTATAAGCTAATAATTTGATAGAAGGGGTAGTAAAACGAAGATTTCGACATAGGAAGCCAAGGGTGCGGTTAGCGTCGTTAGCGATGTTCGTGATATGCGAAGACCATGTTAGGGTATGCCGCCGCGGTGGCTCAGTGGCTATGGTACTCGGCTGCTGACCCAAAAGACGCGGGTTCGATCCCGGCCGCGGCGGCTAGAATTTCTTTGGAGGAGAAATTCTAGAGGCCCGTGTACTGTGCGATGTCAGTGCACGTTAAAGAACCCCAAGTGGTCGAAATTTCCGGAGCCCTTCACTACGGCGTCTCTCATAGCCTTAGTCGCTTTGGGACGTTAAACCCCATAAACCAAACCAAACCATGTTAGGGTATGAGTTATGGTGATGCCAAGATACTTACAGGAAAGAACAGATGATACTTCAGAACCGAAAAGAAAATATTTTGAGGGAATATGGGATTGCCTGCGATGAAAAGAAATCATGCATGTTTTAGTAATATTAAGGGACATTAGCCAATGCTTGCACCAAGTTTCGATTTGGGTTAGATCAGTTTGGAGGGTGTCAGAGTCAGTTCTGCTGTTAATAGGGCGGTAGATTACACAATCGTCGGCAAATAATCGGATGTTAGAGTTGACGTTAGAGGGAAGATCGTTAATGTAGATTAGAAAAAGCAAGGGTTCAAGCACTGTGCCTTGTGGTACACCTGAAGTAACGGGGGAAAGAGGTGACGATTATTTGTTAGCGTAGACAAATTGCTCTCTGTTGGTCAAAAAATTTTGTAGCCATTTTAACAGCGAGTGGCTAAGGTTAAGACGTGAAAGTTTTAGTAGTAATCTTTTGTGGGGTACCTTATCAAAAGCTTTTTCAAAGTCAAGGAAGAGCGTGTCAACGGGAATGTTTAAGTCAAGATGAGAGCTAAGATCATTAATTAGAAAGGCTAGTTGGGTGTCACAGGAAAGTCCTTTTAGGAAGCCGTGTTGGTTAGGATGAAAAAACTTGATCGAAACTAAAAATTTAACGATGTGAGAATAAAAAACATGTTCCATTAGTTTTGAACAGATGCTCGTAAGAGAAATAGGGCGGTAATTTTTATACGAAAACGATGAACCTTTCTTGGGGACTGGAACGATCTTACCGATTTTCCAGTCTTGCGGAAGCACGCCTGATGATAATGACTGTGGAAAAAGATGGCACAAAATGACACTAACCACGTTTCTAGTATTTTTTAGCACTTTAGAGTTCAAGCCATCAATGCCAGATGACGATGACAATAAGGGAGTAATTACTCATTGACGTCCACCCGAACGCAGCCATACGGCCACAAAGGAAAGCTATACAGCTTTCACAGAAACTTCGTAGTTAAAGAAAAATTCGTCCTGGTCCTGGGTTCGAACCCGGAACCACTGCCACACCGGAGCAGTCGCTCTACCAATTGAGCTAACCGGGACGGCAAGCTTATGGTAGGGCGAGAGCGAATTGATCTATAACTCGAAGTGGGAACAGTGTTGACCAAATGGTCATGACGATGACACTTTCAGTGATTCAATTAGTTTCCTAATACCATTGCTATCGAACAAAATGTCTGGCATAGCTGGATGATCGAAGACAGGGAAGTGCGGTAGTTCGCCGTCCGGTTCGTTAGTAAAAACTGAACATAAAAAAGAATTTAGAACGCGACAGACATCATGTTCCGGAATGAGATTATGGTCCTCATCATGTAAAGTAATAGGTGTGTTGCGTGAAGGATTAATGGATTTCCAAAACTTGTTAGGATTAGTGCGAAGCATAGAAGGTAATGCTGATGAAAAAAAGGAACGTTTAGTTCGGTTTACCAGAGATTGGAATGTTTTTTCAGCACAATGGTACTTTTTCCATGAGCAGTCAGTGTTCACACGTCTGGCTGTACGGAAAAGCCTTTTCTTCTTGTTATTAAGGCGCTTCAGATCATTGTTAAACCACGGTGACGATGATTTTTCTGTGATCGTGAGAGTAGGAATGTGCTTATCTATTAGTTGATGCATTTTGTGTGTGAAAAGGGACCAGTTAGTTTCTACCGACCGGCTTGAAAAGTCATGGACGAACCACGCCCCAAAATCGGCTAGTTCTGTGTTCATGGCAGCGTAGTTACCTTTGTCGTATAATGTAAGTGTTTTTTTGGTTTTCTTCAAGCTTGGGACTTGGAATGAAAATGTGCTTAGGATAATGGAGTGGTCACTAAGTCCGGGTAAATAAAGTGGCGTAGAAACTTTATCAGGGTGGGAAGTGAGAATGAGATCGAGAATGTTGGAGGAATGATCAGTTTGCCTAGTAGATTCAGATACGACTTGAGACAAGCTAAAGGTTAGGCACGTGTTAACAAAGTCACTTACAGTGTTATTTTTTGATGTAATGGTGGGAAGATCGGACCAGGTAATGTCAGGAAAATTGAAGTCACCATAAAAAAGAATGGGAATGTGCTGATAGGACGTAGTTATCACGCGGAGTGCTTCGTGTAAGTGAGCAACAAAGAAATCAGTTAGATCAGGGGGTCGATAGTAAACACCAATGATAACAGTAGGGAACGAGGCATCACACTTAATGAAAAGGAGTTCGAGAGGGGAATCAAGTTTAATCTCGGAACAAGGATAAGAATGATGAGCACCTATTAGTACACCTCCTCCTCGCCTATTAATTCTGTCGCGTATAAAGATATTGAAATCAGGAAGCATGCAAGTTATTTCGGAGTCCCCTACTGTTGAATTTAGCCATGTTTCGGTTAGTACAATTATGTTGATCTCCGTAGTGCGTATAAGACTTTCGAAGGAATCTAACTTCGGTACAAGGCTGCGAATATTAGTGTAAAGAATGGACAAAGGGCGGAGCTTAGGCTTTTCGGGAGGATTACGTAGTAGCTATGGGGTGCGGGGATCAACTTCGTTTGAAATATGGTCATAAATGTTGGTAGTGCTGCCGATGATTAACTTATTGTAGCGGAGTTTGTATTTTTCACTTTGTGATTTACCAAATGCAAGTAGCTGTTTCCTGGCAGAGAGGGTAGTTTTGGAGTAATCTTCCGAAATACTGTAGGAACTGTCCTTTAGTTTGGCCGCCGCGGTGGCTCAGCGGCTATGGTGCTCGGCTGCTGACCCAAAAGACGCGGGTTCGATCCCGGCCGCGGCGGCTAGAATTTCTTTGGAGGAGAAATTCTAGAGGCCCGTGTACTGTGCGATCTCAGTGCACGTTAAAGAACCCCAGGTGGTCGAAATTTCCGGAGCCCTTCACTACGGCGTCTCTCATAGCCTTAGTCGCTTTGGGACGTTAAACCCCATAAACCAAACCTTTAGTTTGCTAGCAGAGGAAAGAATTTTGTCTTTTGTTTTGCAGTGAGCACAGCTAACAATGATTGGTCTGTTTTTGTTGGCATCAAATTTTCCTAGTCTGTGAGCTCTTTCAATGCCTGTGGGGCTGATTGTTATATCTAGATTTTCTTCGCATACCTTCGTGATCAAGTTTTCAGATTCAGCCCATGTTTCAGGGTTAGTGTCTTTTAATCCAAAAAATAATAAATTCGAGCGGCGCGCCCTGTCTTCGTAATCCACCAGCTTAGACGTAATGTTTGATATTTCACCGGCATTGTGCTCTGCAAGTTCCCGAACGTCGCTGATATCGGTTTTTATTGCGGCAAATGTTGCGCAATCATCTTCAATCTTCTTTCCCCCAGCGCTTTGTCGTTTTCAGTTAACGTGCAACGAATTGTTTTCATTTCTGACAACAAAAATGCTTGGCCAGATCGTAGTTCTTGCAAAGCCTCCATTATGTCAGAGTTATCTTGCGGAGCGGCGCCGCGGGTGTTGGGACCCTGGTTAACTTCAACGTCACCTGACAAGATCAGCAGTTGACGTATGACTCCAAGACATTCAAAGGTAATTGCGACAAAACACTGTGGGCTCGGCAGCACTAGCAAGGCCGCATAACGCGTACGCCGCGCAAATAGCGATTGATCATACCTTACCTGCACGACAAAGAGGCGACGTAGAAAGAGAAGTTTATTTTTTTCTAATTTCAACAAAAATACAAAGCAAAACTGCTGAACTCAATGCTCTGATCAGTCAAGCACATGCGCAGTGACGCAGCACTGAGCACGTCAGTAAGGCAGTAAGAAAGCAGACACTCGACCGCCGCGCAGGACGATGAAATATGTCGACCATTTGCGCAAGAACTCAGCCTCACTCATTGACAGTGCGTCCACGCATCCTTGCTCAAAGAGGCGCGTGCGGAGGCGCTGCAACATTGGAAACATTGCTCTTTGCGGACGCCCATTTAAGGAAGCCGCTCCACGCTGCCGCCACAAAACAAACATGCCGACACACAAGAGCATATTTGTAAACAGTTCGCGTGAACTAGTGCGCGCTTCGAGGCGGGTTAAAAACATCCGTGACACTAGTACCCAAAAGGTGCGCGCCACTACACAGTCGAACATAGCGTGCCGCAACGTTTCTAAAAGACCGCATTGCGGGCATCGGGCGGAGGGCGCCACGCCCCACGCCGCAAGGCGGTCTCTTGTGGGCAGGACTCGCCAGCCTCGCAGCCAGCCGAAGTCCCTGACATCTGCAGGAAGCGCAGTGCTGCCGTTGCAGTGCTGCCGAGCCCATTAAGCGTCGCGGGCGGTGGTGCAGTCCTTAAGTAGCTTGCACGCTCTGGTGACGTAGCCATGCTGGTTATCGTTGGGAGGAGGGTGGGCGGGTAGACTGGCGCATGCGCCGCACTCGGGCAGGAACCAAAGTTGGCGTCCGTGCAGTATTCCGTGGTAGGCGGCCGGCTGAAGGGGGCACGAAGAAGGCACTTGCCGACTCGAGCGAGCCAGCTGACTGCGGTCCGGCCGGGATGGAGGACGGAGTGTCGGAGTTCCGGGGACAAGAGGACGACGTTCCCGGCTGAAGAGTGCTGCCGATGGCTCCTCTCGCATCAACACCACCAGCAAGCGGACTGAAAGGGACGAGCGCGAACACCAGCATCTGCACGACAAAGAGGCGACGTAGGTGAGTGTACGTTGGCATCGTTGCAGTGCTGCCGAAACCCATTCTAGTACATCTAGTAGCCCATTCTAGCACATCTAGTGAACGCACGGGTTTCATGAGTGAAATAAAACAAATAAAAAATTCAAATATGAAAAGAAACAAAAATATAAAGAGATTAAACCGTACAACGCGAAAAATATAAAAGAACAGAGACCAGACGCGCAGAATCGCGGTTTTCCACGAGAGAACCGCAAAAAACCGCGGCGGCGGGGTGCGGAAGGAGGCCACGTTTAGCTCGCCACAGGAATAGACCGAAGAGCGGAACAGCTGTGAAAGAAAAAAAGAGGATGAGGAGGAGGGAAGCGGGGGAGGAAGGGCGGCGCTGCGAGGAGGGTTCTGCGACGCCAACGAGGACTGAGCCTACGCTCATACGTTTCCCATTTAGACTTTTCCAGCTGATGACCGCCATGCATGGAGGAAGGAACAAAAATGGCTGAGGCTTAACTTGGTTAAGCCTGGAGAATGCGAAGCATCATCGTGTCGCGTAATTTGGAGGCGCACAACCACAGTGACGGCGCGAGGTGGGCCCCCGTTTCTCCACTGTCGTGACGTCATCGTGTTACGTGGTGCGACGTCATGTATCACGTGATTTGGAGGCGCACAACCACAGCGACGGCGCGAGGTGGGCGCCCGTTTCTCCACTGTCGTGACGTCATCGTGTCACGTGGTGTGACGTCACCGTGTCACGTGATTTGGAGGCGCACAACCACAGCGACGGCGCGAGGTGGGCACCCGTTTCTCTACTGTCGTGACGTCATCGTGTCACGTGGTGTGACGTCATGTATCACGTGATTTGGAGGCGCATAACCACGGTGAAGGGCTGAAGTGGTAGCTAAAGTAGTATGCTTCGCATAAAAATTTTCCTTCCTCCAAGCCGCCATGAGAGCAGCAAACGCACTGACGCCCGCTAAGCGTCGCTTGCGTGTCTATGAAGTCGAAACCGAAACTTTTGCGAGCATGCTTTGTGCATCATGCACACTCGCAGTTATTTTGTGATTGTTTTCAAATCGTTTCAAACGTATGTCGACAAAGGCCGATGCTCTGAAACATCCAGCAGTGGGCTGTATTACAACCGCTTGGGGAAGTATTTAAAAGCTTTTCTGGTAGGCTAAACTCACGCCCAAATCACATTGAAACTTCACAAGAGGTAGTATTTGGCTGTTATTTTTAACTAAAGCTACCCATGAGAGTGCTGCTTTCTGGAAAAATATTGTATTACGGGCAGTGACCGACGTCACGTATGAAATCACGCCGCTGCACCCAAAGTCGACGTCCGCTCCACTGAAGTCCGACGTCGTTCATGTAGCTCGCCTCAAGCCCTATTACCCACCATCGACATCGCACGACTAACACGCACCGGGACGTTGCCTTCAGCCGAGGGGGATAGTGTTACCGATGGACCGTGAACGAAGAAGTGGCGGTGCGCTGAACGACGACGACGTTGACAGTTGGTAGCTGGGCCCTCGGTGTCTGAGCTGAGTGCTGGCCATCTCAGAGCAGCCGCCAACACAGACTTACCGCCGTAACATCCCCGTAACAATATATTCAAGCACACGTTTGTCCACGGGTGCATAACGTGATTCACAAAAGAGGGAATGGTGATTGCGACTATCGCTAGGGGGACGACTGTCGCAGGGGCCTTTTGGCGCGAGTTTTGCAGTTGTTTGCGGCTACGTGTCTCTGCCACGTTACCGGACGCAGACAACAGCCTGCTGGACCCCTCGGCCTTCAAAGAAATGGCAAAGAAGCGACGCCGTACGGCCTCGACACATCTGCGGGGAATGGGAGGAACGTTTCTGAATCACCGGGTAATATGCTTAGTCGTCGGTGCCCAAAGAAGCATCAGATTCGGCCACCGTGAATGAAGTGGAGCTAAAATTGGTAAATTAGTTTTTGAGGAAAGGAAATAGAGCAGTATCTGTCTCACATATCTCGGTGGACACCTGAATCGCGCCGTAAGGAAAGGGAGGAAGGCGGGAGTGAAAGAAGAAAGAGGTGCCGAAGACTCCGGAATAATTTCGACCTCCTCCCTTACCTGCAACTGCAGCTGGCGGAAAGAAACAAGGTCGAAGCTACAATCCGGGAGGCCTACAAGGTGGCCCTTGGGCTCCCGCACAGTACGTCCACGGAGAGGTTGCTGGCCCTTGGGGTTCACAATACTCTCTCGGAGTTGTGCGAGGCGCACCTCGTTTCACAGCTCGGACGACTCACTCGTACGAGCGCGGGAAGGGCCCTCCTATACAGACTAAAGATGTGCGAACAGCTCCCAGAGAGAGACTCGAAAACGCAGTTACCCACGCATATCAAGAAAGCTCTTTTGATCAAACCCCTACCCAAGAACATGCACCCCACGCACCACGAAGGCCGACGAACAGCGAGGGCTCGCGCACTACACACCAAATACAGCCGACACGACAACGTGGCGTACGTGGACGCAGCGGAATACCGACAAACCCCGAGAAAAGCGTTTGCAGTGGTCGCGGTGAACGGGAACGGCGCCCCGTTGGCGGCCGCGTCGATAGAAGCCACCTCCTCCGAGACGGCGGAGGAAGCGGCAATAGCCTTAACTATAGCGAACACGCGTGCTGATATTATATTCAGCGACTCCAAAACAGCCATTCACAATTTCGCGAGGGGCCGTATCACATCTACCTCACTCCGCATCCTTCAAAACACCCGCCTTCCGATTAGAGAAGTTGAATTGATCTGGGTCCCGGCCCACTCGTCTAATCCGGGGAACGAGGCGGCTCACGCGCAAGCCCGAGGTTTCGTCGACTGGGCAGTGAGCGCGCCCTCCGACCCGAATTTAAGGAGGTACGGGTTAATCTCATTTCATGACATCACCCATCACTTTAGGCTGGAGAGGCGCGCATATCCCCCTCCCCACAAGTCGTTAACAAAAGCGCAGGAAGTCACCTGGCGCCGTCTTCAAACACGCTCCCTTCTCAATCCGGCTCTGCTTGCCCTCATGTACCCTGACCAGTACGATCCCAACTGCCATAAATGTGGTGGAAGGGCCACCTACGACCACATTCTGTGGAATTGCGCAGATGATCCGCCTCCGGCGGAGTTGATACAGCTCCCTTCTCCCGAGCGGTGGGAGGCCGTGCTGGTCAGCTCGGACCCCAAGATCCAAGTGCGGGCAATCGAGCGGGCCAACGAGGTCGCCGCTAGCCATGGGCTAGCGGCCATCTAGTACGTGCCTCCGCAACCTGCTCTCGACGCAATAAATGTTGTACAATCCAATCCAATCGACCTCCTGGGGATCTTTAACGTGCACTGACATCGCACAGCACACGGGCGCCTTTTGCGTTCCGCCTCTATCAGAACGCGGCCGCCGCGGCCGGGGGGTGGAGCCATGCGCGAAGTGCTCCTAAAGGGCACACAAAAAACGTCTTTTTCAAATAAAGTAAATTCACTACCTAGCGTCATGAACAGGTCATTCGATATACTATACTTGCTTTGTGCCTCACATTTGTAAAAGCTCTTGTGTGCACAACGACTCCGGAAAGCTTTCAATATATATCGTGTGGTTATATTTAAACTTTTCCTTGTCCGCCCTACTGTCTTAGCTGCTTTTACGGCGCAAGCAATTACATGAAACCCATCTTGGAAGGGTACTATAGGGGTATCTGTTTTTCAGCCAGCGTCTTCGCTTCGGCGGACGCGGTTGTTGCGACGCACGTCTTTTCTTTCACTCTTTCCTCTTATCTTTTAGCTCTCTATCTGCACATGGCAGCGGTAGTGCCTTGACCCCCCCCCCCCCCCCCCCGAGATTGAGCGGTGGGTTCAGGGGGCAGCATATCTTCTGCTACAGACTGACACATTCACACGCGCGACGGGTAGTCCATTGTTTCCTAGACGCGCAGAGTTTAAAATGTGTTTATATTGAAATTGTAGTGTTGTCGTCCAATGTTGTGTCCTTGCAAAGGGCTGTTTGTGTATCCGAAATAAACCGGTGTTTTTAGAAGACTGGATTAGTCACTCGCCGGGCGAGACCATGGCTCGTGGACCTTTTCTTTAGAAGGTGGGGCCTTCAGTATATAGCCTAGCCGCCTTTGTACATCTTGCACTAACATCATCTGAAGATACCATGTCACACGTAATGCATATGCCCGGCCTGAGCAATCCAGATATCGTGCATTTAACGTTCGATTTATCGCATGCACCATAGTCAAAACGCTCCAAGACCATAAGCGAATATAGCAAAACTTATTTGTAGCCCTTAATAACTGGGCTCCTTTTTGGATATTTTCTCACCAGGTTATCTGGAGCGCTCAGTAGAAACAAAAGTGTCTTAAATGATTCATTGTCTTATCCCTCTTAGGCGTGTGCACTCCAATAGCCATGCTCCATGGTATAACAGATATTTAAAATGACTTTCTAAGAAGAAGGAAAGACTTTTTCGAACTGCTAAGTATTCACTAAAACCTGCCCATTGGACGGCACAAAGGACTTAATATGCTTCAGCATATTAACATGCACTGAAGTCCACTAAATCCACCTTCCTTAACGTAACCCTCCTGAACATTCTGAAGACTTATCCAAAACACTTCTGCAACGAGAACCGGCGTATTCAACATGGTATGGCCGATGGCTTCGTCGTGGAAGACGACGAAGTGCATCCTTGTGGAATCGCTTTCTATCCGTCTCCAGTGTTTTTTAGTGTATTTAGTGTGTGTATTGCGGGGACGCCGCCCCCGTCATACGGCGATGGATGTAGATCCTCCTGGGCATCCGACCAGACTGCCGGCTCCTTCCTCGAGTTCTTCGAGGAAGCGTTGCAGCCTTCCCAGTGACCCCGACAGCGAGGATACCATAGAGTACTTCAGCGAGGACAGTACCGAAGGTGAATTTGAGACATACCTGAGCCGCAGGACCAAAAGAAGACTATTAAGAGCCAGCTCCTCATCGAACCAGTCCACGGTGAAGACAACTGGCCAAGCATCGAAGCATACCATTCTCATCCTGCCTGCGCATCGATCCCACAACATAAGGCGGCTTAACAGGCAAGCTGTCTCAATGCAACTTGAGGCCCTTGTGCCGAACGAAATTAAAGACGTTCGCGTGAACTCGCGCAAAAACGTTGTTGCTGTTGACATCCATCATGCGCCAGCACTCGAATCACTGCGGGCCATCACTGAACTCGGAGGCATGTCGGTCCGTACAGTTATCCCGCTCGGCGAGGACGTTTCTTCTGGCGTCATCTATGACGTCGATGAGACGATCACGCAAGAAGATCTGCCCATACTTGTGAAGCCAGGAAACGAAGGCACCTTGATTCTCCGAGTCTCACGTCTTGGGAAATCTCGCTGTGTCAAGATTGTCTTCAAAGGTGACAGCCTTCCGTCACATGTGAAGGTAGGCCTTTTTCGTCACGCTGTACGGCCATTCATACCAAAGCCCCTACAATGCACCAATTGTATGAAACTGGGCCATGTTAGCGGAGTCTGCGGCAACGCGAGTGTGTGTTCCCGGTGTGCCGAGCCTCATGATTCTGAGACATGCACAGCACAAATTCTCAGGTGTTCAAACTGCAACGGTCCCCATGACGCCTCATCTAGAGACTGCCCGCGGCTAAAAGAAGAGCGTGCTGTTCTAAGACAAATGGTCCGAGACAACTCGACGCACCGCGAAGCCGCCGCGATCGTTCGCAAGAGACGTGCCCGACGCAAGAGGAAATCCAGACAGGCTACTGCCAATGACAGCCGTAACGACGCGCTGTTGGCGCCTCCTGCTCACCCTCCTCCACCTCCTGTTCCTCCTCGCCCCAGTGTGCTCCGTCCGCCCTCTGTGGACAAGGGTGGCCAGATGTCATCAGGTTCCGATCCTTGGCGAGCCTTCCGCCATTATGTCCTCCTGAGGCCCCTCCACGTAAGCTCCCATCGCTGAGCACGTCGGCCGCTGCAGACGGGCTCCCGGAGCAAGACCGCCAAACCCTTCTGATTTTAAAGACCGTGGTCAACGCAATTCGGCCTCTGCTACAGGCTCTGCAATCCCCAACTGCTCGAAGCGTTTTACTAGTGCTGGACTCCCTGGGTTCAGCACTTCAAGGACTTTAATCCATAATGGCTGGCCACCTCCCCACCTTTCGTGAGGAAGTCAGAGGCGCCACGATCTTCCAATGGAACGCAAGAGGTCTGAGGTCGCGAATGTCAAGTCTTCGTCCTTACGCATTCACTAACTACTTCCCAATATTGGTAATCTGCGAGCCCAAATTATCAGAAGCAATCAGGCTCTCCGGGTACGAATCTTTTTTCGCCCCTACATGCGGGGAGCGCAGCCAAGTCTTGGTATACCTCCGCACTGACATGACGTATGTTTGCTGCCCAGTTCCACCTCACAATGACAATCAATACGCGTGTTTCTTAATCAAGACAAAAACGCTAGAATTCACACTGATTGCAGCATATGTGTCACCCTCCTCTCAATTAGACTGCGAAAGGCTGAAGGACATCATGGAAGACACCCGTGCTCCTTGGATCATTACTGGCGATTTTAACGCCCACCATTTGCTATGGGGAAGCACCAGGATTAACGCCAAAGGAAGGCATCTGGCGTTATTTGCTTCCGACAATGATCTGTATGTTATGAATGACGGCAGTCCTACATACCTGCGCGGCTGTCACTACAGCAGCTGCCTGGACCTGACATTAGTTTCAAGGTCGTTGCACCGGAGTGTTCGCTGGTTTTGTGATGTGGAGACCCATGGAAGTGACCACATTCCTACCTACCTCAAAATAAACGGTCTTGGTGCGTCCACCCCAGCCCAACTCGCGCGCATCGACTGGGCAGTATTTCGAAAACATATGGAGGAGACGAGCAAAGAAGCCCTCACTGGCAGGCTGGAGCACACTATAGCTAATGCTATGAACGTTGCGAGAAGTCACATCACGTCCTCAAGAATACGCAGTGATTTCGATATTGAACTAGAACGTCTGCGTGCTCTTCGGCGGCGAGCAGAAAAGCGATACAGACGAACCAAGTCCTTAAATGATCTACGGGAGGCGAGACGTACGCAGAAAAAAATCAAACGAAGATTGGATCAGCTGGCGAACCAGCGCTGGAGGTCCTTTTGTCAGCACTTGGATCCTCGCAAGCCCATGTCTCTCATATGGCGTACTGTGCGGGTCCTCCGTACGCTTCCGCAACAAAGACAACCATTCAATGCGTTGGCTGTCTATCAAGATCGACAGCAGTCTGAGGTAGCAACGGACTACTGCAGGAAAATTGCTGGTGTACCAACTGCTTCGAGTTCCCGGCGTGTTCCTCCTGCCTCACGGGTCTCAGCCATGGATGTCCTTTTTTCTCGCGAGGAACTCGACGCTGCTCTTGCAGGATGTCGGCGTTCGTCTTCACCAGGGCCAGATGGAATCACATATGCTGCGCTGTCCCACCTTGGCCACGACGCGCGAGAAGAGCTCCTCAAACGTTACAACGACTCTTGGCTCGACGGTGCTGTTCCTCAAGAATGGAAATCGAGTCGATTGATACCCCTACTAAAACCAGGGAAATCTCCACTCGAGCTCTCATCGTATAGGCCAATAGCTTTGGCCAGTTGCGTAGGAAAGGTCATGGAGAAAATGATTTTGTCGCGCCTTGAGTGGTACCTCGAACACTACAAAATATACCCCGACGCTATGGCCGGCTTCAGGCGGGGTCGCTCTTCTATTGACAACGTCGTTGACCTCGTATCCACGGTTCAACGACAGAAGCACTTGAAACGTTTGTCAGTGGCACTCTTTCTGGATGTAAAAGGTGCCTACGACAACGTGACCCATGAGGCCATCCTTGATGCGCTGGAAACTGTGGGCATCGGTGGTCGGATGTTTGCATGGATAGAGAGCTATCTGTCCAAAAGATCATTTTTTATCCAATGTGATGATGGCCCGACGCCTGCGCATTACACCTACCGTGGCGTGCCCCAGGGCGGTGTCCTTAGCCCTACATTGTTTAATCTGACTCTCATCGCCCTCCCTGAGAACCTCCCCAACACCGTCCAGGTGTGTATGTACGCCGATGATATCTGCATTTGGGCCTCCTCTGTGACGCGTCCCCAGGTGCGGGCAAGACTTCAGCGGGCAGCATCAATCACTTCTTCCTATCTCCAGAAGAAAGGTCTCAGCGTTTCACCGGAAAAGTGCGCGCTAGTGGCATTTACACGTAAATGTATGACTCCATATCCGGTACGCATCGACGGTCAAGTCATTTCTTACAGCAAATCTCATCGTTTCCTAGGAATCCTGATCGACCGCAATTTATCATGGAGCCCGCATTGCACTCTACTGAAAAAAAAGCTAACATCTATCGCTCATTTACTTCGATTTCTGGGAGGAAAATCATGGGGCTCGTCGGTCCAGTCAATGCTGGAGTTGTACAGAGCTCTATTTGTGGGATGCTTGCGGTACAGTACACCTGTACTCTCAAACACGTGCAAAACTAACATGCGTGCCCTCCAGTCAGTGCAGGGTCAGGCCCTTCGCACATGCCTAGGTCTCCCTCGGAGCGCATCAACACTGGGTAGCATTGCACTCGCCAAAGACCACCCGATCTCTACTTATATTGTCCTAGGCTGCTTGCGAATGCACATACGTCATATCTCAAGGATTCCACAGCATCACCTTGCGCCCTTGCCACTGCAGAGACCACATTCTGCATTTGCAAAGGTGATAACGACGCAACAGTCGTCGATCCCACAACAGTTCACCCCGGCAGCACTACCTCCCTCTCCTCTGTGGTGTACGCGGCTCCCATGTGTGCGCCTTGCTATTCCGGGGATAGCGAAGAAGTCAAATTTATCGACGCCAGCCATTAAGCAACTAACACTGTCCATGCTCCACTTCGAATACTGGGACCGTACTCACGTCTATACGGATGGATCAGTAACCTCTACTAGTTCTGCTTGCGCTGTGGTCGTTCCTGCGCGACAGACTCAAATTCACCAACAAATTTCGCATCGGACTACCTCTACTGGAGCAGAGTTGGCCGCACTTCTTGCGGCGGTACAGTATATCTCACAACAATCACCTCAAAAATGGGCTGTTTTCTGTGATTCAAAAGCTGCCCTACAATGTCTTCAATCTATGCAGAAAGTTGGGCGAGTTGGTAATACATGTTGAACTTAGAAAAGCGCAATAAAAAGACAGGGACAAGAAGAAGAAGAAGCACGCAGGACAAACGCTTGTTTGTCCTGCGTGCTTCTTCTTCTTCTTGTCCCTGTCTTTTTATTGCGCTTTTCTAAGTTCAACATGTCTTCAATCTGCCTTGAGACATAGCGACCATGAGCAACTTATAGCGGAGATACGATATCTGCATCACCAGGCAATCGAACAAGACCATGAAATCATCTTCCAGTGGGTACCAGGCCATAGCGGCACTGTTGGTAACGCCTTAGCTGACGATGCAGCTCGATCGGCTCACGAGACAACCAACACTGTCCGCATACCACTGACAAGAGCTGACGCAGCAAGGCACCTTCAACTGCTCGCCCGAAACCTGACTGTAACATCGTGGTCTGCCCTTGGAGGTTGGACACCCCGCTCGCATCACTTCAACCTCTTGCTCCAACATCATATACCATTCGGCCTCCCCCGCAGTGATACTACGCTGTTGTGCCGCCTGTGGCTGGGAGTGGCG